>NC_134408.1:154330668-154425668 GCF_038048845.1 Mixophyes fleayi | reverse complement strand
CTGGGTCACAGTTAGAATGGGTGGAGACATGTGTAGAAAGGGGTGGAGCCAGCATAAAAGGGGGTGGAGACATGGTAGAGCAGGGTCCGGTGGTAGGTAGCTGGGTCACAGTTAGAATGGGTGGAGACATGTGTAGAAGGGGGTGGAGCCAGCATAAAAGGGGGTGGAGACATGGTAGAGCAGAGTCCGGTGGTAGGTAGCTGGGTCACAGTTAGAATGGGTGGAGACTTGTGTAGAATGGGGTGGAGCCAGCATAAAAGGGGGTGGAGACATGGTAGAGCAGGGTCTGGTGGTAGGTAGCTGGGTCACAGTTAGAATGGGTGGAGACATGTGTAGAAGGGGGTGGAGCCAGCATAAAAGGGGGTGGAGACATGGTAGAGCAGGTTCGGTGGTAGGTAGCTGGGTCACAGTTAGAATGGGTGGAGACATGTGTAGAAGGGGGTGGAGCCAGCATAAAAGGGGGTGGAGACATGGTAGAGCAGGGTCCGGTGGTAGGTAGCTGGGTCACAGTTAGAATGGGTGGAGACGTGTTTAGAAGGGGGTGGAGCCAGCATAAAAGGGGGTGGAGACATGGTAGAGCAGGGTCCGGTGGTAGGTAGCTGGGTCACAGTTAGAATGGGTGGAGACATGTGTAGAAGGGGGTGGAGCCAGCATAAAAGGGGGTGGAGACTAGGTAGAGCAGGTCCGGTGGTAGGTAGCTGGGTCACAGTTAGAATGGGTGGAGACGTGTGTAGAAGGGGGTGGAGCCAGCATAAAAGGGGGTGGAGACATGGTAGAGCAGGTTCGGTGGTAGGTAGCTGGGTCACAGTTAGAATGGGTGGAGACGTGTGTAGAAGGGGGTGGAGCCAGCATAAAAGGGGGTGGAGACATGGTAGAGCAGGTTCGGTGGTAGGTAGCTGGGTCACAGTTAGAATGGGTGGAGACGTGTGTAGAAGGGGGTGGAGCCAGCATAAAAGGGGGTGGAGACATGGTAGAGCAGGTTCGGTGGTAGGTAGCTGGGTCACAGTTAGAATGGGTGGAGACGTGTGTAGAAGGGGGTGGAGCCAGCATAAAAGTGGGTGGAGACATGGTAGAGCAGGTCCGGTGGTAGGTAGCTGGGTCACAGTTAGAATGGGTGGAGACGTGTGTAGAAGGGGGTGGAGCCAGCATAAAAGGGGGTGGAGACATGGTAGAGCAGGTTCGGTGGTAGGTAGCTGGGTCACAGTTAGAATGGGTGGAGACTTGTGTAGAAGGGGGTGGAGCCAACATAAAAGGGGGTGGAGACATGGTAGAGCAGGGTCCGGTGGTAGGTAGCTGGGTCACAGTTAGAATGGGTGGAGACTTGTGTAGAAAGGGGTGGAGCCAACATAAAAGGGGGTGGAGACATTGTAGAGCAGGGTCCGGTGGTAGGTAGCTGGGTCACAGTTAGAATGGGTGGAGACTTGTGTAGAAGGGGGTGGAGCCAGCATAAAAGGGGGTGGAGACATGGTAGAGCAGGGTCCGGTGGTAGGTAGCTGGGTCACAGTTAGAATGGGTGGAGACTTGTGTAGAAAGGGGTGGAGCCAGCATAAAAGGGGTGGAGACATGGTAGAGCAGGTCCGGTGGTAGGTAGCTGGGTCACAGTTAGAATGGGTGGAGACGTGTGTAGAAGGGGGTGGAGCCAGCATAAAAGGGGGTGGAGACATGGTAGAGCAGGGTCCGGTGGTAGGTAGCTGGGTCACAGTTAGAATGGGTGGAGACGTGTTTAGAAGGGGGTGGAGCCAGCATAAAAGGAGGTGGAGACATGGTAGAGCAGGTTCGGTGGTAGGTTGCTGGGTCACAGTTAGAATATGTCAGCTCTATTCTTAGAAGAGTGTCAGGAAGTGGGTTAAACAAATCACATTGGCCGACGTTTTACAATATTTCCCTTCAGATCCGTGCTCTTCATCTGTCATAACTATATGTTCAGTTCAGTTTGAAAATCTCTATCAACGATTTCTTGTGCTTTGAGATGATAATCGTTCATCGATTAACTAACTCTAACTACTGTGATATCAGGCCAGTTAGTCATTTATCGCTCGATTGGTCCAATAATTGGCTGAAAACATAGTAGTGTTTACCCAGCCAAAGATAAGTGCGTGGATAGAGAATACAATTATTACAAGAATGAATAGAGTAATTTGTCACCAGATTGGGTGTGCTCAATGGTTCGCTGTCTCCTAGTGCTTATTGTGATTGGGATTGTGGAGTATCCAGTGGTTATGGTACATATTGATACAAATGACAAAGTTAGAGGTAGATAGAGTAGAGATAGGTAGTGGTCAAGCACATTACAATATTAGCCCAGTGGCCTGGAATTGGCTGTGTGTACGGTCAGCAATAGGCAACAAAAGAAAATTGAGCTAGTTTGTAGCTACAAGTTTTTACTTTATACTTATCAGCTGTATTTTGTCTCCCAATGACAGATTCATAAACTATAATCTATACAACTGGGTGGTCTTATTCTAATGGCATATTTATTATGGCAGCCGCTAAATGAAAGCTTCCTCCAGGGAACTAGACAATGATATATATATATATATATATATATATATATATATATATATATATATATATATATATATATATATATATATATATATAGTGACAGAAGCTCTGGGCAAGAGGTAAATGGCAGGTACATAAGTCCCAGGTTCCTGTTGTTTGTATTTATGCAGACTGATCAAGAGATGCACCTGGGAGGTGCCTGTGAAGGCAGCTGGGATATGCAACCAGCCTCTCAGACCTGGGGAGGAGGTTAGTTGCCTCCTGAGACACTCTGCTGCAGAGAGCAATGATATGTTGTAGTTCTGAGAGAGGGTCTTGCTAAATGAATAGGTAGTAGCCAGATGGCTAGGATTTTGTTTACATTTTGTGTTGTTTACAAGCTGGTGAATAAACTGTCTGTGGCTGTTATCCTGAAGCCTCTGGACTTGTGTGGTTACTGCTGCTGTTCATCGCATCTTCCCTCAGGAGATAGTACCTGTGCCCCTGATTATTCTACAATATATATATATATATATACTAGCCCACTTCAAAAACTGTATAATATATAGTGCATTAAAAAACACAGTTCAATGTTCAGTTTCGGCACATGTTGCCCTGATAGAGGAGTAAGTCCAGTTACCAATGTAGGGAGCCAATGGGTAATGACCTCAATGATCAGTTCCTAGATTTTAATTGTAAAACTCTATTTAGTAAACCTTGGCCTCCATTCTGACACTTTCTTGGTTTACTTCTCTGCCTGTCACTTCTCTGTAACTGTCTTTCTGTACACTCACTATAATCTTCCCTTGTGATGTTTCCTTGTCTGTGACTTCCCTTTCTCTGACTGACTAGAATCTTTCTGCTTTAATGCTTCTTTACCTGTCACTTCTCTATCTGACTGAAATCCTTTACTTGTTAGAGTCTGTCTAATATGGCATTTCTACCTGTCAATTCTATTTATGGCCGATTTACCTGACTGTTATAATCTGTAATTTAATTAATCTAATATCAACCACTCTCTTCTCTATTATAATCTCCTCCAGTCTATAGTCTGTTTCCTTACTGCCTATTGTGTTTGACTATTTTCGCTTGTTTAACCCATCCAGGGCGTTACTGTCTGTTACTTTTTCACTATAGTTCTCTTTGAGACAGATACGCCAAGCTCTGCATATAATGTAGTCAGATACACACAGCTCTGCATATAATGTAGTAAGATACACACAGCTCAGTATATAATGTAGTCCGATACACACAGCTCTGCATATAATATAGTCAGATACACACAGCTCAGTATATAATATAGTCAGATACACACAGCTCAGTATATAATGTAGTCAGATACACACTGCACAGTATATAATATAGTCAGATACACACAGCTCAGTATATAATGTAGTCAGATACACACTGCACAGTATATAATGTAGTCAGATACACACAGCTCAGTATATAATGTAGTCAGATACACACTGCACAGTATATAATATAGTCAGATATACACAGCTCAGTATATAATGTAGTCAGATACACACAGCTCAGTATATAATGTAGTCAGATACACACAGCTCAGTATATAATGTAGTCAGATACACACAGCTCAGTATATAATGTAGTCAGTTACACACAGCTCTGCATATAATATAGTCAGATACACACAGCTCAGTATATAATGTAGTCAGATACACACTGCACAGTATATAATATAGCCAGATACACACTGCACAGTATATAATATAGCCAGATACATACTGCACAGTATATAATGTAGTCAGATACACACAGCTCAGTATATAATGTAGTCAGATACACACTGCACAGTATATAATATGGTCAGATATACACAGCTCAGTATATAATGTAGTCAGATACACACAGCTCTGCATATAATATAGTCAGATACACACAGCTCAGTATATAATGTAGTCAGATACACACAGCTCTGCATATAATGTAGTAAGATACACACAGCTCTGCATATAATATAGTCAGATACACACAGCTCAGTATATAATGTAGTCAGATATACACAGCTCAGTATATAATGTAGTCAGATACACACTGCACAGTATATAATATAGTCAGATATACACAGCTCAGTATATAATGTAGTCAGATACACACAGCTCTGCATATAATATAGTCAGATACACACAGCTCAGTATATAATGTAGTCAGATACACACAGCTCTGCATATAATATAGTCAGATATACACAGCTCAGTATATAATGTAGTCAGATACACACAGCTCTGCATATAATATAGTCAGATACACACAGCTCAGTATATAATGTAGTCAGATACACACAGCTCAGTATATAATGTAGTCAGATACACACTGCACAGTATATAATATAGCCAGATACACACTGCACAGTATATAATATAGCCAGATACATACTGCACAGTATATAATGTAGTCAGATACACACAGCACAGTATATAATATAGTCAGATACACACAGCTCAGTATATAATATAGTCAGATACACACAGCTCTGCATATAATATAGTCAGATACACACAGCTCAGTATATAATGTAGTCAGATACATACTGCACAGTATATAATATAGCCAGATACACACAGCTCAGTATATAATGTAGTCAGATACACACAGCTCAGTATATAATGTAGTCAGATACACACTGCACAGTATATAATATAGTCAGATATACACAGCTCAGTATATAATGTAGTCAGATACACACAGCTCTGCATATAATATAGTCAGATACACACAGCTCAGTATATAATGTAGTCAGATACACACAGCTCAGTATATAACGTAGTCAGATACACACTGCACAGTATATAATATAGTCAGATATACACAGCTCAGTATATAATGTAGTCAGATACACACAGCTCAGTATATAATGTAGTCAGATACACACAGCTCAGTATATAATAGTGTGCTGGCATTTGGTTTTTTGACCATAGATATTCAGGCTTTGCACACCCACATTGCCCATTTGCTGGCACACACTTGAGAGGGGCAATGGGTTCTCAGGGAGCCATTGAACTGTTTTTTTTGCCGTCTATTTTCTTTATTCTTATTTCCAACTATTTTATTTTTTATTCCATTTTTTATCTTGAGACACTAGGGATGGCCATGGGGACCTAATTTGCCCCAAGTTTGACAACTTTTACATGGGGTCATTTGAGGGCCAGTTCATCTAGGGTGGTCCATTTGAGGTAAACTTGGTGCTCTATGCCCACTATTTTGATGACCTTTTTGTTATTTGGGAAGGTGGTTCTGAACTGGCAGCTGAATTTGTTAACTTTGTAAACACTAATTCTTTTAATTTGAAATTCACTCTTCAATATGACTATTTTTCAGTCAACTTACTCGATATCACCCTTTCGGTGATGACAAAATTGTTTCAACAAATTATAAGTCACCAGTTGATTCCAGCTCTTATCTGCACTATAATAGTGACCATTTCAGACCTTGGATTAGGGACAGACCAAAGGGCCAGATGAGCAGGCTTAGATGTAATTATACGCTTGATGAATGCTTTCTATTACAAGCAAAGAAAATGCAACACAATTTTCTTCAGAGAGGATATCCTGACCTCTTAGTAGATGAGGCAAAATATTATGCATTGAAACAGGATAGACAACTACTAACACACAGACTAAATAATAAAAAAGCAAAAGCTTGTAGTTCGTATTTATTATTGGCAAAAGCTTGTCGTTTGTATTTATTTCCAAGTTTAATAGGAAATCCCATAAACATAGAAATATTTTTCTTGACAACTATAAACTTGATCCTGTTTTGGGAAATGTTCTAGACCATAAGCCTAGGGTCATTTCAAATGGAATAATAACCTTCTTGCACCTGATATGATGAAACCAGTAATTATTCCTAAACCGGGATTGTCTTCACTCCTAAACAAAACCTATAAGATGCTTTAGAGGCAACAAGTATATTTGTTTGACATGTGAGTATATTGAAGATGGTCTGAGACATGTGAAATTAGCAGTTAGTGGTTTAAAGTGACCAATATCACAATTTCTAAACTGTGAAACCATCATCATCATAATCCTTTATTTATAACATATTCCGTAGCGCTTTACAATTGGGGACAAACACAGTAAACTAATAAAGAAACTGGGTAAAACAGACAAAGAGGTGAGAAGGCCGCTCGCAGGATTACACTCTATGGGCCACCAATGTGATTTAGGTAATAGATCTACATGTCCATGTAGGTCTTCACACCTCGAAAACTAGGTTTATTATTTACAGACACATAGTGGGCCTGTTCCTCCAGGCATTGCATTCTGGGTGTAACTCACGTTCAGGATTATATGCACGTATTGAGGCTTTGCGTTCGCCTGAATTCAGCAAGGAACGGCTCTCAAGATGCGTGTGCTTTTGAAATCGGGGGCAGGTCTGCTGTGCTGTGTACACCCGACGCAGCGGGATGCGCACAATACTGATGTGGATTATAGACTCGCCAAAGACCAGACAGGAAAAAAAAACTTGCATTATTGTTACCTGATAATAGTTAAGGCAGTGGATCCCAAACTTTTTCAGTTTAAGGCACCCTTAGGGTCTCCATAATTTTTTCAAGGCACCCCTAAGCCAAAATAATTACCAAGTAATTGTCACGGGCACTAGGAGTCTTTACCCAGGGATCACCAGATGATAGGCTTACCAGAGCAGTATAGGTGGTAATATGGTACTCTGGTAGCAGGGTGATCACGGAACAGGAAATAGCAGATGATGAGATGCTCAGGAAAGTCTATGACTAGCAGCACTGGCAATATGGAGGTAGTAATACACGAGGAACTGTATGGACAAAGGACACGTGAAGGTAGTCAGTGGTCTGCGGTAGCAAGTTGTACCACTGCTATAGTGAGGAGGAATGTCCAACAGAAACGAGGAGGTGATGAGAGTCAGCGGTCTGCGGATAGCAAGTTGTACCGCTGTCAGAGTGAAGGAATGGAATCCAAGTGGAGGTATCCAGGTAGTCAGTGGTCTGCGGTAGCAAGTTGTACCACTGCTATGTGAGAGGATAATGGAACAGGTGATACCGGAAACAGGGATCAGTGGTCTGACATCAGCAAGTTGTACCACTGAATATATATGTGAGGAGGTGCACGGGGGAAGACTGCAACACAGGATATACACAGGCACCTTATCCACGATCCACAGTAATATGCACAATATAGGTATATATATATGTAAATGACTGATCAGGTCTGCAATCTAGAAAGTCTCTTGAAGTAGTCCAGCACAATGATAACACAGTCAATGATGGCAAGAGACTCAGCGGGTAGCAGACTCCAGAGAGAACCAAACACAGTCCAGCAAGATATGCAATACACAGCACAGTCAATGAAAAGTATGCATACCGTGGTTCAGCAGTAGCAGTCAGATGGGATTGCAGCGGTACCTGAGCGGCTGGAGGCCGACTGGATAGGAAGTCCCAGGATAGGAGAAGCAGCGGTCTAGCAGGTGCAGCGCACAGGTGAGTAGACCGACAGGGACACGAATCCACAGGAGTCAGCAACACGTGGAGCTGGACTCATAGGAAACCCAGGAGAATGGAGATGATCCAGCAGAGGGTAGTAGAAGAGATACAAATCCAATGCTGACAGGAGGGTAGAGGCCAGTGGAACACGTGAAGGCGTGGAGAGTGGATCAGCAGGAGATGGACGATAGCGCTGACCACAGCGGCAGGACTCAGCGGCACACGGAGGTAACCAGTAGCAACCACAGGAACCAACAGCGATGGGAAACAGGAGTGCAGCGCAGGGCAGGAGCTGTGATCATGAAGAGTAGCAGATGGTAATGAAAGCGGCAGGCTCGAGGAAGTCACAGCAAAGATGAGATGAGACTGTAGTGCACGGAGGCAGCGGATAGTAATCAGCTGGCAGTCACGATGTTGAACACAGGCGAGTTGAAAGCAGGAGACTGTAGTGCACAGAGGCAGCGGGTAGTATTCAGCTGGCAGTCACGATGATGAACACAGGCGAGCTGCAAGCAGGAGACTGTAGTGCACGGAGGCAGCGGATAGTAATCAGCAAACAGACTTGATGAGAAGCAGGTGAGTGAAGTAAAAGCTGGAGTGCACGGAGGCAGCGGATAGCAATGAGCAAACAGTCACATAGATGTAAAATAACGTAGAAGTGGTTAGAAGACTGTAGTGCACGGAGGCAGCGGATAGGAATCAGCACACAGTCCTGATGATACAGTTGATGGTAGAAGTGGTATGGGAACCACAGCAGTAGAAGTGGTTTGGAAACCACAGGAATCAGCAGCGCTGAATACACGAGTAATACAGGAACACCTTCAGAGACTCATGAGGAATGAGACTCCAAGATCAGGCAACGTGGTAGTGACCACAGGTGCTTAATATAGGGAGGTTGCCTGATCTGCCAATTAAGTTAAAGGGGTATACACTGAAGTATAGAAAAGGGCTGCGCATGCGCAGACCCTCAGGATGGTGGACGGCCACGGTTCCTAAATGTCCGGGAAGAGGCACTCACGGTCCGGTGAGTGACAGTACCCCCCCTTTTAAAGGTGGGCACAGAACGCCTGGAACCGGGCTTGTCCGGATTTTTGGAGTAAAACTTCTTCAAAAGGGCAGGAGCATTAAGATCTTCAGCTTTGATCCAAGAGCGCTCCTCAGGACCAAAGCCCTTCCAATGAACGAGGAAGTGGAGGACTCCTCGCGAAATTTTTGCATCTAGTACCTCGGTAATCTCAAAATCCTCCTCCTGATGGACTTGAACTGGCTGCGGAGCTGAGGGAGGAGTTGAAAAACGGTTGATAATAAGAGGTTTGAGCAAAGATACATGGAAGGCATTAGAAATCCGAAGACTCTTAGGAAGAAGGAGTTTCACACATACTGGATTGATAACTTGAATGATCCTATATGGACCAATAAAACGAGGGGCGAATTTCATGGATGGAACCTTCAAACGAATATTTTTTGTGGATAACCAGACACGATCTCCAATTTTTAGTGGTGGAATAGCCCGCCTCTTCTTATCAGCGAAAGATTTATATTTGACAGATGTCTTCTTCAAACAGGTTCTAACCTGAGACCAGATATTTTTAAAGGTCTGACAAACAGTCTCCACCGCAGGAACTTGGGTGGGCGGGAGGGCAGGAAATTCCGGAAAAGACGGATGGTGACCGTGAACCACCAGCACTAGACTTTTTGAAGATGACTCCTGAGATCCATCTTCAACGTCCGATGACGTCACGAACGCCCGATGAGGAGGACGGCGTTCAGACTGAACCTTATCACACAGATCCGTAGATGAAGGATCCTGTGGAGGAGGCCCTGGTGGAATAGACGAATGCTGTCTTTTGAATGAAACCACTTGAGAGAGGCAACGATGATGACATTCAGCTCCCCAAGATATAACTTGAGAAGTGCGCCAGTCAATCTGGGGAGAATGACACTGAAGCCATGGAATGCCTAGGACAATCGGACTTGTCGTAACAGGAAGAATTAAAAACGAAATCTCTTCATGGTGCAACCCACCAATCTGAAGCCTTACTGGAGACGTACTCTGGGTGATGAGACCATTGATGAGACGTGATCCATCCATAGCAGTCACAGTAATCGGTGTTCTCAAAGTAATCACTGGTAGGGACCATTGATTTACTAATGATTTGGAAATAAAATTTCCTGCTGCTCCGGAATCAATCAATGCCTGTGACTCAAAGGTTTTAGTAGCAGAGGAAATCGTAACATCAAAAGTGCAGGCTTTTAATTTCGTAGAAGATGGCGAGGACTCCAGGAACCCTAACCTTATCTCCCCAGTATTGGTTAGAGCCCGGCATTTCCTGGGACAAGAATTGAGCATATGCGTAGAATCGGCACAATAGATACAAAGTCTATTCTTTATTCTTCGGTCCCTCTCCTCTAAAGTTAATTTGGAGCGACCTATCTCCATGGGTATCCCCGGAGATGAAGCTGGGTGAAATTGAGGATTTGAGAGAAGAGGTGTTTTAACCGAAGTTGTTTTCTCAGGTTCTCTTTCACGAAACCTCAGGTCTACCCGATGGCAAAGAGAGATCAAATCTTCTAAAGAGGAGGGTAGTTCTTGTGAAGTCAGTGCGTTTTTAATTTTATCGGAAAGCCCCTGCCAGAAGGCGGCAACTAGTGCTTCAGTGTTCCACTGAAGTTCAGAGGCTAAGATCCTAAATCGAATGACGTACTGAGCCACAGTGCGAGATCCTTGGCGAAGACGGAGAATGCTAGATGCAGCGGAAATAACACGACCTGGTTCATCGAATACACTTCGGAACGTGGAAATAAACTCGGCACTATCCTGTAACAATGGATCGTTTCTTTCCCACAGAGGGGAAGCCCATGCGAGAGCTTGTCCAGAAAACAATGAAATAAGATAGGCCACTCTGGAACGATGGGTAGAAAAATTTTGAGGTTGGAGCTCAAAATGAACTGAGCATTGAGTAAGAAAACCCCTACAGGTTTTGGGGTCTCCATCATATTTTGACGGAGTAGGCAGGTGTAGCGTGGAAGCAGTAGACACCTGGGATGGCACAGGGGAAGAAGATGACGACACAGAAGGATCAACAGTGGCTGCTACCTTTGGCACAGAAGTTACTTGGGCGACTAAAGTCTGATAACATTGCAGCAACTGTTGTTGACGAACATCTTGTTGTTCCATACGGGTAACCAGATACCGCAGCATCTCTATAGCTGTTGGTTCCGAATCTGGGTCTGTCATGGCCTGATCTTACTGTCACGGGCACTAGGAGTCTTTACCCAGGGATCACCAGATGATAGGCTTACCAGAGCAGTATAGGT
Organism: Mixophyes fleayi; assembly: GCF_038048845.1. Classification (NCBI taxonomy): domain Eukaryota; kingdom Metazoa; phylum Chordata; class Amphibia; order Anura; family Limnodynastidae; genus Mixophyes; species Mixophyes fleayi. The sequence continues at coordinate 154,414,384 of NC_134408.1, read as the reverse complement.
GGTAATATGGTACTCTGGTAGCAGGGTGATCACGGAACAGGAAATAGCAGATGATGAGATGCTCAGGAAAGTCTATGACTAGCAGCACTGGCAATATGGAGGTAGTAATACACGAGGAACTGTATGGACAAAGGACACGTGAAGGTAGTCAGTGGTCTGCGGTAGCAAGTTGTACCACTGCTATAGTGAGGAGGAATGTCCAACAGAAACGAGGAGGTGATGAGAGTCAGCGGTCTGCGGATAGCAAGTTGTACCGCTGTCAGAGTGAAGGAATGGAATCCAAGTGGAGGTATCCAGGTAGTCAGTGGTCTGCGGTAGCAAGTTGTACCACTGCTATGTGAGAGGATAATGGAACAGGTGATACCGGAAACAGGGATCAGTGGTCTGACATCAGCAAGTTGTACCACTGAATATATATGTGAGGAGGTGCACGGGGGAAGACTGCAACACAGGATATACACAGGCACCTTATCCACGATCCACAGTAATATGCACAATATAGGTATATATATATGTAAATGACTGATCAGGTCTGCAATCTAGAAAGTCTCTTGAAGTAGTCCAGCACAATGATAACACAGTCAATGATGGCAAGAGACTCAGCGGGTAGCAGACTCCAGAGAGAACCAAACACAGTCCAGCAAGATATGCAATACACAGCACAGTCAATGAAAAGTATGCATACCGTGGTTCAGCAGTAGCAGTCAGATGGGATTGCAGCGGTACCTGAGCGGCTGGAGGCCGACTGGATAGGAAGTCCCAGGATAGGAGAAGCAGCGGTCTAGCAGGTGCAGCGCACAGGTGAGTAGACCGACAGGGACACGAATCCACAGGAGTCAGCAACACGTGGAGCTGGACTCATAGGAAACCCAGGAGAATGGAGATGATCCAGCAGAGGGTAGTAGAAGAGATACAAATCCAATGCTGACAGGAGGGTAGAGGCCAGTGGAACACGTGAAGGCGTGGAGAGTGGATCAGCAGGAGATGGACGATAGCGCTGACCACAGCGGCAGGACTCAGCGGCACACGGAGGTAACCAGTAGCAACCACAGGAACCAACAGCGATGGGAAACAGGAGTGCAGCGCAGGGCAGGAGCTGTGATCATGAAGAGTAGCAGATGGTAATGAAAGCGGCAGGCTCGAGGAAGTCACAGCAAAGATGAGATGAGACTGTAGTGCACGGAGGCAGCGGATAGTAATCAGCTGGCAGTCACGATGTTGAACACAGGCGAGTTGAAAGCAGGAGACTGTAGTGCACAGAGGCAGCGGGTAGTATTCAGCTGGCAGTCACGATGATGAACACAGGCGAGCTGCAAGCAGGAGACTGTAGTGCACGGAGGCAGCGGATAGTAATCAGCAAACAGACTTGATGAGAAGCAGGTGAGTGAAGTAAAAGCTGGAGTGCACGGAGGCAGCGGATAGCAATGAGCAAACAGTCACATAGATGTAAAATAACGTAGAAGTGGTTAGAAGACTGTAGTGCACGGAGGCAGCGGATAGGAATCAGCACACAGTCCTGATGATACAGTTGATGGTAGAAGTGGTATGGGAACCACAGCAGTAGAAGTGGTTTGGAAACCACAGGAATCAGCAGCGCTGAATACACGAGTAATACAGGAACACCGTCAGAGACTCATGAGGAATGAGACTCCAAGATCAGGCAACGTGGTAGTGACCACAGGTGCTTAATATAGGGAGGTTGCCTGATCTGCCAATTAAGTTAAAGGGGTATACACTGAAGTATAGAAAAGGGCTGCGCATGCGCAGACCCTCAGGATGGTGGACGGCCACGGTTCCTAAATGTCCGGGAAGAGGCACTCACGGTCCGGTGAGTGACAGTAATCCTCAACCTTGCTTATCGCTGGCCCAGGCCAAGGCACCCCTGTGAGATCGCCGAGGCTCCCTGGGGTGCACAGTTTAGGAACCACTGAGTTGAGCCATTAATGTAAAAACAGTAAAAAAAGGTGTTCTTTTTTTGTTTATTTTCTATGAAATACAATTGTTAGAATGTTGTTAATGTCTACTGAACAGAAAATACATTGTTACAGTTGCTTCTGATTGCAAACACATGTTGCAGCTGCATACAAGACTGTCTTCACTACTAATCTGGGCTTAGACTAGCCCTGTAGCTGGAGCAAGAGATATGGCAGAAAAACATGGATGCAGAGAGCTGGATTTGTCCATGTACAGTCTTTGCAGCGTGTGCTTGAGTTTGGCACAGCCCTATTGTATATTCACCACGGCAAAATCGCAGGCTGTAGTAAGTGCCCTTCGCACTCACCAGCGCACGGAACAAGACTGTGTTCATGGACATTTCTGCCGATTCTGGGAATGCACAGAGTGATTTTGCATATGATCCGCTCAACATCGGCAGGCCTTGATGACCAGGCCCAGTGTCTCTAGACACTTTATGAAAAACATGACTATAATCTGAGTGGACTATCTGTGTTTGGGGTAGAGAAGTTTGATGTTACTATAAGGGCATAGGTATAGAAAATTATGAGGAGGAGAAGTGTCCCGGATGTTTAAATTGCAAACTTTTTGTCCAGAAGGTCTCAATGGAGTTCAATGATTGGTATTTATGAACTGAACCATAAAGGAACAGAAGTTACGAGTATTATGTGTTGGTCATAATCTTTTTTAATATTTTTTTTTTTATTATTATTATTATTATTTTTTTTTTTTTTAATTATATATTTTTCTTTTTTGTTTTATTTTTATTTTTATTTATATATAATGTTTATGTTTCTTTAAATAGATATTACATTTATTGTTCAACAGTTACTACCTCTCTGATACTTTCATAGGCTATTTCTTTAAGAGTTATTATATTTAGGGGTCTTTTAATTGTTTTGTTAGTTTACAGTGTTTTGAAGTAATCTCTCTTATATTGTTATATGTTTTTCCATTCACACATGGTTGTCACATGGTTTAATGTGCAATATAAGTATATACATATTAATTTGTTTTGATCAATTTATTTTATGATTTTGCTGTTGTTTTGTTTGCTCTGTGTACTATATGCAATAGCTGAATGGTTTGAGGCATTTATCTGCTAGTTATCTAGTTAATACCAGCATTTATATTTTTTTAATTAGTATTTTGAGTATGATTTCTAAAATTATATTAAATATTCATGTTTTAGTATAGGCAATAGAGAACCGATTATATTGCATTGTTTATTTTTATATGCTTGTACAGCTGCGCCCGGACAGGGTATTGTAATACTAATTGCAGTATGTTAATCAAGTTAAAACAGATGGGGTAATGATTGGATGTGCTTTATTCTAAGCCACTCCCATTACCCTATTTAAAGATGCTAAATAGGAGACTTATCTTATGGCTGGATAAAGTCTGTGGGGCCTATTTAAGAAGCACCTAAGAGGAAAACCACTTTATTAGGTAACACTGTTATCTATTAAAATAGGATCCACTGTGATCATACGCAAAAGCAGTCCCCATTTTTATGCGATTTAACAAGCTCTTCATAGATTTTCGGATCTTGTCCCCTCTGGCTAGTGCCCCCTGAAGATGGCGTTAGCCATTAAAGCCCATGGGCAGAGCATTGGGGTAGAGGGATCTTACCAGCTCTCCCCTCCAGTGCCTGCTATCGGGCTCACTGTCCTGGGATGATTTTGTGATAAATGGCCCTGAAAGAATTGTGACAAAACCCAGTTAATTAATAAAAATGTCTGAAACGCGTCGTCTGTATCCATCATCGGATCAGACCTCATTACACTGGACACAGCCTTTGGTTTATCTAAAGCAGAATTAATGTAACTAATCGCTAATAGTAATAATTTCCATACGGACAGCTGAACACAGAGGCAAACGTAGGATTTGTAGAGGGGGGTTTCCGCACCATACTGCCAGTGGGCGTGACCATCATGCATGGGGGCATGGCTATAATATTAGACAGTGCTTGGCTGCTCTCCAACTCTTCCTATCCCCATAATATACATGGGCAATGCTGCGTGCACTACTGTTAGGTGCACGCAGCTCTTTCTTTTCATGCAGAGCCATGTGAAGCTGGGGCAAGGTCCAGTCACCTCTATTATATTAATTATTAATTATATTATAATTAGCTTGTTGTATAATGTAGTCAGATACTCAGAGCTCGGTGTATAATATAGTCAGATACGCAGAGCTGGGTGTATAATATAGTCAGATACGCAGAGCTCGGTGTATAATATAGTCAGATACACAGAGCTCAGTGTATAATATAGTCAGATACACAGAGCTCGGTGTATAATATAGTCAGATACGCAGAGCTCGGTGTATAATATAGTCAGATATGCAGAGCTCGGTGTATAATATAGTCAGATACACAGAGCTCGGTGTATAATATAGTCAGATACGCAGAGCTCAGTGTATAATATAGTCTGATACGCAGAGCTCGGTGTATAATATAGTCAGATACACAGAGCTCAGTGTATAATATAGTCAGATACGCAGAGCTCGGTGTATAATATAATCAGATACGCAGAGCTCAGTGTATAATATAGTCAGATACACAGAGCTCGGTGTATAATATAGTCAGATACGCAGAGCTCGGTGTATAATATAGTCAGATACACAGAGCTCAGTGTATAATATAGTCAGATATGCAGAGCTCGGTGTATAATATAGTCAGGTACACAGAGCTCGGTGTATAATATAGTCAGATACACAGAGCTCAGAGTATAATATAGTCAAATATGCAGAGCTCAGTGTATAATATAGTCAGATACGCAGAGCTCAGTGTATAATATAGTCAGATATGCAGAGCTCAGTGTATAATATAGTCAGATATGCAGAGCTCGGAGTATAATATAGTCAGATATGCAGAGCTCGGAGTATAATATAGTCAGATACACAGAGCTCAGTGTATAATATAGTCAGATATGCAGAGCTCAGTGTATAATATAGTCAGATATGCAGAGCTCGGAGTATAATATAGTCAGATACACAGAGCTCGGTGTATAATATAGTCAGATATGCAGAGCTCAGTGTATAATATAGTCAGATACGCAGAGCTCGGAGTATAATATAGTCAGATATGCAGAGCTCAGTGTATAATATAGTCAGATATGCAGAGCTCAGTGTATAATATAGTCAGATATGCAGAGCTCAGTGTATAATATAGTCAGATATGCAGAGCTCAGTGTATAATATAGTCAGGTACACAGAGCTCGGTGTATAATATAGTCAGATACGCAGAGCTCGGTGTATAATATAGTCAGATACACAGAGCTCGGTGTATAATATAGTCAGATACACAGAGCTCGGTGTATAATATAGTCAGATACGCAGAGCTCAGTGTATAATATAGTCAGATACACAGAGCTCAGTGTATAATATAGTCAGATACACAGAGCTCAGTGTATAATATAGTCAGATACACAGAGCTCGGTGTATAATATAGTCAGATATGCAGAGCTCAGTGTATAATATAGTCAAATACACAGAGCTCAGTGTATAGTATAGTCAGATACGCAGAGCTCGGAGTATAATATAGTCAGATACGCAGAGCTCGGTGTATAATATAGTCAGATACACAGAGCTCGGAGTATAATATAATCAGATACACAGAGCTCAGTGTATAATATAGTCAGATACACAGAGCTCAGTGTATAATATATTCAGATACATAGAGCTCGGAGTATAATATAGTCAGATATGCAGAGCTCAGTGTATAATATAGTCAGATACGCAGAGCTGGGTGTATAATATAGTCAGATACGCAGAGCTGGGTGTATAATATAGTCAGATACGCAGAGCTCGTGTATAATATAGTCAGATATGCAGAGCTCAGTGTATAATATAGTCAGATATGCAGAGCTCAGTGTATAATATAGGCAGGTACACAGAGCTCGGTGTATAATATAGTCAGATACACAGAGCTCAGTGTATAATATAGTCAGATACACAGAGCTCGGTGTATAATATAGTCAGATACGCAGAGCTCGTTGTATAATATAGTCAGATACACAGAGCTCAGTGTATAATATAGTCAGATACACAGAGCTCAGTGTATAATATAGTCAGATACACAGAGCTCGGTGTATAATATAGTCAGATATGCAGAGCTCAGTGTATAATATAGTCAAATACACAGAGCTCAGTGTATAATATAGTCAGATATGCAGAGCTCAGTGTATAATATAGTCAGGTACACAGAGCTCAGTGTATAATATAGTCAGATACACAGAGCTCGGTGTATAATATAGTCAGATATGCAGAGCTCAGTGTATAATATAGTCAGGTACACAGAGCTCAGTATATAATATAGTCAGATACACAGAGCTCGGTGTATAATATAGTCAGATACGCAGAGCTCGGTGTATAATATAGTCAGGTACACAGAGCTCGGTGTATAATATAGTCAGATACACAGAGCTCAGTGTATAATATAGTCAGGTACGCAGAGCTCGGTGTATAATATAGTCAGATACGCAGAGCTCGGTGTATAATATAGTCAGATACACAGAGCTCAGTGTATAATATAGTCAGATAAGCAGAGCTCAGTGTATAATATAGTCAGGTACACAGAGCTCAGTGTATAATATAGTCAGATACACAGAGCTCGGTGTATAATATAGTCAGATATGCAGAGCTCAGTGTATAATATAGTCAGGTACACAGAGCTCAGTATATAATATAGTCAGATACACAGAGCTCGGTGTATAATATAGTCAGATACGCAAAGCTCAGTGTATAATATAGTCAGGTACACAGAGCTCGGTGTATAATATAGTCAGATACACAGAGCTCAGTGTATAATATAGTCAGGTACGCAGAGCTCGGTGTATAATATAGTCAGATACGCAGAGCTCGGTGTATAATATAGTCAGATACACAGAGCTCAGTGTATAATATAGTCAGATATGCAGAGCTCAGTGTATAATATAGTCAGATACACAGAGCTCGGTGTATAATATAGTCAGATACGCAGAGCTCAGTGTATAATATAGTCAGGTACACAGAGCTCGGTGTATAATATAGTCAGATACACAGAGCTCAGTGTATAATATAGTCAGGTACGCAGAGCTCGGTGTATAATATAGTCAGATACGCAGAGCTCGGTGTATAATATAGTCAGATACGCAGAGCTCAGTGTATAATATAGTCAGATACACAGAGCTCAGTGTATAATATAGTCAGATACACAGAGCTCGGTGTATAATATAGTCAGATACACAGAGCTCGGTGTATAATATAGTCAGATACGCAGAGCTCGGTGTATAATATAGTCAGATACGCAGAGCTCGGTGTATAATATAGTCAGATACGCAGAGCTCGGAGTATAATATAGTCAGATATGCAGAGCTCAGTGTATAATATAGTCAGATACACAGAGCTCAGTGTATAATATAGTCAGATATGCAGAGCTCAGTGTATAATATAGTCAGATATGCAGAGCTCAGTGTATAATATAGTCAGATATGCAGAGCTCGGTGTATAATATAGTCAGATACGCAGAGCTCGGTGTATAATATAGTCAGATACACAGAGCTCAGTGTATAATATAGTCAGATACACAGAGCTCGGTGTATAATATAGTCAGATACGCAGAGCTCGGTGTATAATATAGTCAGATACACAGAGCTCAGTGTATAATATAGTCAGATACACAGAGCTCGGTGTATAATATAGTCAGATATGCAGAGCTCAGTGTATAATATAGTCAGATACGCAGAGCTCGGAGTATAATATAGTCAGATATGCAGAGCTGGGTGTATAATATAGTCAGATATGCAGAGCTCAGTGTATAATATAGTCAGATACACAGAGCTCAGTGTATAATATAGTCAGATACACAGACCTCAGTGTATAATATAGTCAGATATGCAGAGCTCAGTGTATAATATAGTCAGGTACACAGAGTTTGGTGTATAATATAGTCAGATACACAGAGCTCGGTGTATAATATAGTCAGATACACAGAGCTCGGTGTATAATATAGTCAGATACGCAGAGCTCGGTGTATAATATAGTCAGATACACAGAGCTCAGTGTATAATATAGTCAGATACACAGAGCTCGGTGTATAATATAGTCAGATACGCAGAGCTCAGTGTATAATATAGTCAGATACACAGAGCTCGGTGTATAATATAGTCAGATACACAGAGCTCGGTGTATAATATAGTCAGATACACAGAGCTCAGTGTATAATATAGTCAGATACACAGAGCTCGGAGTATAATAAAGTCAGATACACAGAGCTCAGTGTATAATATATAGATACGCACACCCTAGTGAAGTGGGCAGGGTGTGAGCCTCAATGACACCATTTGCAGCAAATTACGTCATTTTGGCCCCGCCCCACGGCAAAAACGCATTTTGTTACAGCCGGCCAAAATGATGCGTTTCACCCCGAGTTGTGACGTTGAAGCTCACTTCCTGCCCACTTCTCTAGGATGTGGGCTGGATGCGTAAGAATTGCCTGCTCTCCCGGGAGTCCGGGAGACCTACTTGGAATTCGGGAGTCTCCCGGATATTCCGGAAAAATGGCCAAGTATGGACTTTAGTCGCCACTTTAAAGGATTGTGAAAGAGAATAATGAGTCCAACAGGACAGAGCAATTCTCATGGTAATAAACAGCTTTTTCTGTCATTTTGTTTCACTTTGCCCAGTAAGCGCTGTCTGACTGCAGATAACACTACTGTCGCATGTACAACGTCTGCACTGAGGTTGTACTGTTAATTGTAAGAGAGATTATTCAGCATGTTTATAATATAACAGTTGGGTGTGTAGGTGACAGCACCACGGCCCTCCTCTAAATAACATTTTCACCCCCCCCCCCCATTGTCCTATAGGTGCCCTAGAGACCTGCGGAGTAAGATGACAGCTGTACAATAAATAAATGTATCACACCCTCTAATAAGGAAAGTGCACAGCAACCAATCACATTCTAGCTGCCATTTATCTACATTGTAGAGTATGATAGCAGTAATCTGATTGGTTGCTTTTGGCAACACCTCCACATGCACTGCCACTCCCCCCACCTCCCCAGGGTTTAGGGGTTATGTCAGGCCAATAATACAACGTGCCACAGGATTAACTGGTCCTTTTATAATCGGGCTGATCAGCGTTCAGCTTCATGCTCCTGGCACCGATCTGCATCATTATTTATTTTGTGGGCAATTAATGTGCAGATTTAAGCATTTTTAGGTAAATTTATCTATTATTGATAAAAAATAAAATAACGTTACAGCATACTAGCCTAGGGTTAGGGGTAGCTGCAAGTATGAATAAGAGGCATGTGAGTTTCAGGGTGTTCCTGTAATAAGTCAGAGGCAGTGGTCTAAGGCAGCAGGTTTAGGGGCATCAACTTATAGACAGTAAAACTTTAACAATGTATCTTGTTGATGCCATTGTTTGAACTATTGATCTCCCCATGTGACCGCTGTAAAAAAAAATTGCATCTTAAAGGTTAAATATAATTCCCTGCTTCTCAAATCTCATTCCGGGTAGATATGGAGGCGAGGTATGAAAAGAAAAGGTGAGAGACAACTAATTACATCACTTGCATCATTAAGTGGGAAGGGCAAAGCATATGCTAATAGTGTCATCATTCAGCTACCTGGTGGGTGCTGACTGAGGTGGGCGTGGCTTGAATATGCAAATTCCATTATCCACAAGCAAGTAAGTAAGCAAGTAAGTGAGTAAGCAAGTAAGTGAGTAAGTAAGTGAGTAAGTAAGCAAGTAAGTGAGTAAGCAAGTGAGTGAGTAAGTAAGTAAGTGAGTAAGTGAGTAAGTGAGTAAGTAAGTAAGCAAGTAAGCGAGTAAGTAAGTAAGTAAGTAAGCTCTCCAGGAGGACGGAGGGTCTACCAGAGAATGGGCAACTTTGGTGACAACACAAAGTGACTGTACTGGTTTGTAGCCTATCCGCTATACCCACCACACTCATCAGTCTCTTACACCACTGGGGCAGACCTCTCCCCCCTTCACCCCAGTGCTATGCTGAGCTGGTAAAAAAATCTATCACTTGTGTGAGATTAATGTATTAAAATATATACCAAAATTCTGTATATTACATCAAAGTTAGAAGAACTGATAATAAATGTAATCAAGGTCTAAAAGAAACATACAATTATTTTTAGACCTTTAACTATGAAGCAGCATCAACATTATTTGCATTATAAACACAGTGTGGATATCGCAGGACTGGATTAGTGACATACACAGGGTTGCTGTGTTATATTATTTATCCAGCACTTTGATCAGTGCAGTGAAACTGTTCCATTACTTTCTAATGGAAAACACTGTGATAAACAGGGTTCATTTACACACTGGAGAGAAACTAATAAATTATATCCAAATATAGAGCAATTAACAGGTGCTTCCTGCAGATATTCCCTGACTGAGGCTCCGGTCTGTATCAGGCACAGTCTGGGTCCTGGAGGCCAAACTTACCAGGCAATAAATGAGGGAATGTTGCAGAACTTTTCATGGAGATAGATACTTGTTTCTACATTAGTAGGTGGTAACATTATATTTATATATATAGGGTGGCACAGTGGTTATCATTATATACATAGGATGGCACAGTGGTTATCATTATATATATATAGGGTGGCACAGTGGTTATCATTATATATACATAGGATGGCACAGTGGTTATCATTATATATATATAGGGTGGCACAGTGGTTATTATTATATATATATAGGGTGGCACAGTGGTTATCATTATATATATATAGGGTGGCACAGTGGTTATCATTATATGTGTAGAGTGACACAACAGTTATCATTATATATATATAGGATGGCACAGTGATTATCATTATATACATAGGATGGCACAGTGGTTAGCATTATATATATATATATATATATAAGAGCCCGCTACTGCAGAAGCACACGCGAACAACTTCTTCCTTTTTATGTGACTTATTGTCAGGATGATAAATGTTTTGACACCGTATACTTTCACAGCAATTATGGAGACCCTAAACGCTTGCTATACATAGTCCAGCTCTCTCTCAAGACCAGCCAGCTACCCCAGCGTTGGTCTCACTGAACAAATAACACAAACAAGCTTTTATACATGATACTCCTCCCCCAGCCTTAGGTTGATGGACAGGTGACACACCCACCTTCTCTTTAAAAGAAAACACCCATCACTGGCTCTGTTTGCACAAACAGACACACCCTGTCTGTTTGCTGAGAGGAAATCATGTAAGTTAACAAACTTTAAACTACACATACGTTTTTAACTGGTTTAATCTCAACCTAGGTGCATAACTGTGCCAATGTTTTATTCTGTTTGTATACTTTCTCTGCCTCTTGTCAGAAAAATGCCTCCCTTTGTTACACGTCCCTCCCCCTAGCGTCTCCAAGTAGGGGGATGCGGACTTCGCGAGGAGACCAGGTGGTTTCTGCAGAGTCAGACCAGGTTAATCTACCTGGACAACTTTTTTTTAACATGTCCGTTAGTGGAGCAGCTCTAGTGGCGAAGTGGCTTACAAACCGCCTGTAGTAACCTACTAAGCCTAAAAAGATTCTTAACTGTGACCTTTTTCTCTGGTCTTGCCCAATTTTTCACTGCCTCCACTTTATCTAGCTGGGGTTTTACACGCCCTCGACCAACAACGTACCCCAAATATTTGGCTTCTCTCATGGCTATGGCACATTTCTCTGGGTTAGCTGTTAATCCTGCTGACCTTAATGAAGCTAATACCACCTCAACTTTGGCTAAATGTGATCCCCAGTCTGGGGTATAAATCACTATATCATCCAGGTAAGCGGCTGCATAAGCTGTGTGAGGTCGTAGCAATTTATTCATGGCCCTTTGGAAGGTGGCAGGTGCTCCATGCAACCCAAAGGGTAGGACTTTATATTGATAGAGACCATCAGGGGTGGAAAATGCAGTCTTTGGCTTGGCCGTGGGAGTCAGGGGAACTTGCCAATAACCCTTTGTTAGATCAAGGGTTGTTAAATAATTGCTATCAGCAAGATTTTCCACTAGTTCATCCAGACGTGGCATCGGATAGGCATCAAACTGCGACATACTGTTTAGACGCCTAAAGTCATTGCAGAACCTAATTGTCCCATTGGGTTTCGGGACAAGCACAATGGGACTATTCCACTCACTAGTGGACTCTTCAATCACATCTAACTGGAGCATCTTCTCGACCTCCTTTCTCACGTCCACCCATCTGAGTTCTGGAATACGATACGGCTTCTGCTTTACAATGACTCCTGGCGCAGTGACAATGTCGTGTTCGATTAAGGTAGTGCGCCCAGGAATGGAAGAGAAGACATCCCTGTTCCGGCGAATCATTTCTTTAGTCTGTTGTCTCTGCTGAATGGACAAAGCTGGCTCTATGGGCACTTCAGACTTTTCAATGGCAGTACTTACTACCTGAGGAGAGGTTTCCTCATCATGCCAATGTTTAAGGAGGTTAACATGATATATTTGCTCCTCCCTTCTCCTACCTAACTGGCGGACTCTGTAATTGACAGGACCGACAGCCTCAAGAACTTCATATGGACCCTGCCATTGGGCGAAAAGTTTGCTTTCCTGGGTGGGAACCAGGACTAGGACCTTGTCCCCAGGCTTAAAAGATCGAACAACAGCACTTTTATCATAACTTTTTCTCTGTCGTTCCTGAGCCTTTTTTACATGTTGCTGCACAATGGGCCCTATCTTTCCTAGCCTCTCATACATTTGGGACACCAATTGTACCAGATTTGGCTCCCTGGGACCTTGCTGCTCCCACCCTTCTTTTAACATATCCAAGATACCCCTGGGCTGTCTCCCAAACAATAACTCAAAGGGACTAAACTCTGTTGAAGCTTGAGGTACCTCACGGATGGCAAACATCAAATAGGGAATAAGAGTGTCCCAATCTTTTTTCTCTTGAGCCACTGCTTTCCTGAGCATGTGCTTTAATGTGCGGTTAAAGCGTTCCACCAAGCCATCTGTTTGTGGATGGTATACAGAGGTGTGAAGCGCCGTAACCCCTAGCAACTGGCACATGTCCTTCATCAGTTTAGACATGAATGGAGTACCCTGGTCTGTGAGAATTTCTTTGGGTATTCCCAAGCGTGTAAACATCAATACAAGTTCTTTAGCTATGGTGCTGGACTTTATGTTTCGTAGGGGAATTGCCTCTGGATACCTGGTTGCATAGTCAAGCACCTCTAGTATATATTGGTGCCCACGTGCGGATTTTTCCAGTGGCCCCACAAGGTCCATAGCTATCCGTTCAAAGGGAACTTGTACTATTGGTATAGGAATGAGAGGTGCCCTGTTCATGGGTTTGGGACAGGTTCTCTGACAAATGGGACAGGACCGGCAATACTTTTTCACTGCCATGTGTACACCGGGCCAGTAAAACCTGAGCAGAACTTGTTCCCGTGTGTTATCCTCCCCTAGGTGTCCCCCACAGACATGTGTATGTGCTGCTTTTAACACTAGGGTTACATGGACCTGAGGAACCATTAATTGTTCTACTTTTTCCCCCTGTACATTAGCAACTCTATACAGGAAATTATTTTTAACAATAAAATATGGTATACCCTCTGCAGGCTGGGCGGCTTTCGCTACCCCAATTACCTCAGTCACACTTTTAAAGGCATGTTCCAAAGTGGCATCATTAAGTTGGTCTCGAGCAAAGTCCTGCAGAGGAAACAAAATTGGTATTGCGGACCAGTCCGTATCCTCACTGACAGGCGGGGTGGGCTCATCTGCGACATCACCGACCAATGCTAGTTTGGACTGTCCACGTTTCAGGTGGATGCTTTTGTGGAACTCCTGCTGTGACTCCCAGGATGGCATTCCGGTTTGGCGGTTCCCAAAGATCGATGTCCAGATATTGTGGATTCTTAGGAGGTTCCTTTAAGACCGGGCTTCCGACTGTTGCATCAGTTTCCGGCATGTCCGGCCGGATCCGCTCACCGAGGACATCATTAAACAGTGGGAAGTCTCGCCCCAAAATGAGTGGATATAGGAGTTTAGGTGCTATGGCAGCAACCACCATAACAGTTTTGTCTTTGAGTGTGACTGGTAGTATTGTTCTTTCATACTCCTCTGTCGTGCCATGTACGCAAAGAACCTTCACTTTGGGCAACCGAGAAGTTATGGTTTCGGGTAAGGCAGAGCTGGAAACCAATGAGAGTTCACTCCCCGAGTCAACCAAGGCCAGAACAAGGTTTTGGTTGATTAGCACAGTCACCCGGAACAAACAAGGACTTCCTGATGTGGGACTCATGGTAAAACAGCTTGGAAATGCAGGCCCAATATGTGCCACGGAACAGTCCATGGGTTCCTGTAGTTTAGGACACTCTGCCTTAAAGTGGCCTGGCTCACCACATTCAAAACACTTCAGATTAGACAGCTTTGCACCTGGCCCTCTGTCCGTTGCAGTTTTGCCATTGGGCCCTGTAGCAAGGATTGTCAAACCTGGCTTTTGGCGTGGCAGCGGCTTTGGCACAAATGCAGGTTCTTTAGTCATTTGCTGTAGCGCACAAAACCTTTCTACCACGGTGGCAAGCTCTTCATAAGTTTGTGGGTCTGATTGCAGAACCCACCTTTGCAAATCGCGGTTCAGCCCCCGGAAGCAGTGATCTATCGCCAGAACTTCAATAATCCGAGAAGGCGAATTCTCCTCAGGCTGCAGCCATTTCTTTAAAATTTTAAAAAGCTCAGCCACTTGCGCTCTGACCGGTTTTTCTTTATCATAGCGCCATTGGTGATAACACTGGACTCGGCCTGGCCCGGAAACTCCAATGCGAGCCAATATCTCAGACTTTAGACACAGATAATCAGAGGCCCGTTCCTCATCTAGATCCATATAAGCTCGCTGAGCTTCACCAGTCAGATATGGCGCCAGTCTCTCAGCCCAATCTTTAGGAGGCCATTTTGCCCTTTTTGCAAGTCTCTCAAAGGATACCAGATATTCTATGTCATCGCTTGGCGACATTTTCTGGAGAACAGGAACAGGTGGTTCATTTCTGTCATGTCTCACCTGGCTTAACTCTTCCCTTAAGAGCCTTGTGTTTTCCACCTGTGCCTCGGCGACTTGTAGCATCTGAGCTTGCTGCTGTTGCTGCGCAGCGGCCACATTCACGAGGGTTTTCAGTACTTCCTCCATGTTGACGTCTGCGCGGGTTGGGTAGTGGAAACTTGCTTCCCGGAGCATCCCACTCCTGACACCACTTGTGGCAAGAGCCCGCTACTGCAGAAGCACACGCGTACAACTTCTTCCTTTTTAAGTGGCTTTTTGTCAGGATGAAAAAGTGTTTTGACACCGTATACTTTCACAGCAATTATGGAGACCCTAAACGCTTACTATACATAGACCAGCTCTCTCTCAAGACCAGCCAGCTACTCCAGCTTTGGTCTCACTGAACAAATAACACAATCAAGCTTTTATACATGTTGCTACTCCCCCAGCCTTAGCTTGATGGGCAGGTGACACACCCACCTTCTCTTTAAAAGAAAACACCCATCACTGGCTCTGTTTGCACAAACAGACACACCCTGTCTGTTTGCTGAGAGGAAATCATGTAAGTTAACAAACTTAAAACTACACATACGTTTTTACCTGGTTTAATCTCAACCTAGGTGCATAACTGTGCCAATGTTTTATTCTGTTTGTATACTTTCTCTGTCTCTTGTCAGAAAAATACCTCCCTTTGTTACAATCTACTATATAAATGCCTAGTGGCGTGTGTGAAAAAAAAAAAAAACCAAGCTGCAGCGCCACCTGCTGGGCGAAGTTATACACTGACCTATATATTTCTTGAAGGAGAAGTGACAGTTGGGAGTGGTTGGTGGTTGCCGGGGGTGACAGTGGGGAGTTTTTAACACCTTAAGTAGCTTGATTTGAGTAGAATGCATGAGTATCATGCACGGGTTACCTGATCTAATAAATTCTTAGTGTGTGTGGAAAAAAAACCTCAAAAAGGGCTGAAATTTGGTATACTGACATTATTGACGAGTTGAGGGGTCAAACTCATTTTCGTGAGGTAATTTTACCTCATGAAGACACATGTGTACAGTGGCGGATCCAGGGGGGTGCGATCGGGGCAATCCCCCCCCCCCCCCCTATCAGGGGTTTGCTGCCGACGGCTGCACAGTATGTGCAGGTCCGTTTGGCAGTGACAGTGTGCTGCCCGGCTGCTCTGATTGTGTTTTAAACACACTGTCCCTGCCTGTCACTGCCGAGCGGACCTGCACATACTGTGCAGCCCCCGGCAGCCTCAGAAGTCGGAAAGGGGGCGGGGCCTAAATCGCCCCGCCCTTACATCCCCCGGGGACCAAACATTTTCTAGATCCGCCCCTGCATGTGTAGCGGCGTGTGTTAGTGTGTGTGTGTCTGTGTGTGTGTGTGTGTTAGTGTGTGTGTGTCTGTGGAAAAAACTATTTTCTCAGAAAGGGCTCATCCGAATGACCTGAAATTTGGTATACTGACATTATTTGACAAAAAAATGCATGAGTATCATGCACGGGTTAACTTGTATATATATATTCACGGCCAAAAGTTTTGAGAATTATATATTATAATATTATTTTTCACACAGTCTGCTGCCTCAGTTTTTATGATGGCAATTTGCATATACTCCAAAATGTCAGGAAGAGTGATCAGATAAATTGCAATTAATTTCATAGTCCCTCTTTGCCATGACTATGAGCTTTATCACAAAAACAACATTTCCACTGCATTTCCGCTCTGCCACGAAAGGACCAGCTGACATCAGGCGATTCTCTCGTTAACACAGGTGGGTGTTGATGAGGACAAGGCTGGAGATCACTCTGTCATGCTTATTGAATTAGAATAACAGACTGGAAGCTTTAAAAGGAGGATGGTACTTGAAATCATTGTTCTTCCTCTGTTAACCATGGTTACCTGCAAGGAAACACGTGCAGTCATCATTGCTTTGCACAAAAAGGGCTTCACAGGCAAGGATATTGCTGCTAGTAAGATTGTACCTAAATCAACCATTTATCGGATTATCAAGAACTTCAAGGAGAGGTTCAATAGTTGTGAAGAAGGCTTCAGTGCGCCCAGGATCGTCCAGCAAGCACCAGGACCGTCTCCTAAAGTTGATTCAGCTGCAGGATCGGGGCACCACCGGTGCAGAGCTTGCTCAGGAATGGCAGCAGGCAGGTGTGAGTGCATCTGCACGAACAGTGAGGCGAAGATTTTTGGAGAATGGCCTGGTGTCAAGAAGGCCAGCAAAGAAGCCACTTCTCTCCAGGAAAAACATCAGGGACAGACTGATTGTCTGCAAAAGGTACAGGGATTGGACTGCTGACGACTGGGGTAAAGTAATTTTTTCCCTCCAGAGTCCTTTTCACTGATGTCTTGTACACCGGGATCCTCCAAGCTAGAACAGCTCCCCTGGCATTCTGCTCTCCCTATATTCTTGGCTGTATACACAGGAAGTAGGGTTAAATGTCTCAATCCTCCCCCTTACAGCAGGGTCTATCAGAGGACACTTTAGCTGCTAGACATACAGTCTCTGTTACTGTGATTATACAATGGAATGGCTTGACTCAATTAGCTATTTGGCTGAATGCACTAAACAAAGGGTTACAATATAACATCAAGGAATTACACTTCACGCTTGCATGAAACAAAAAGACATTTGACACATTGTATCTGCCACATTACACAATCTGAGTCTGTAATACATTTTGATACAATACCATATATATTGATACATGTTAATACATTTCCCAATGATATTTCAGCCAGTATATTACTGTGGAGGCACATTGCATATCATCTAGAAGTTCTAACCTAATTACTTCTCAGATTACCTGTTGACCTACCTAATTAATTTGGGCCAACAGCTAGTTATGTCAAATCACTCAGCCATTGTTTTGAATACAAACCAGATTTAAGTCACATCTCATAACAATGGACATTTGAGACAAACGGTAATTACTTTGGCTAACACAAGCAAAATGACTTCTGCTGTCCTGTTATTTTCACACATTATGGCAATATTCTTTATATTTCTAATACATACAATATTAAAGGTAATAGCAGGGGCAAAATGTACCTAATAACATGAAATAATAATACACATAACACACCGATGCTCTGGTCTATATACTTAGACTGGGCCAAGGATTAAAAAGTGCATTAAACTGTGATAAACGGGTGATGAATAAAAAGTTGTCAGTCCAGTAGGACTCCGTTCCCTGACACCCTGGTGCCAGCCCCAAGCTCATCCTATTCGTAGCGCCCTCTGCCATGAAGACAGTACAGTAACAGGTGATGCCAATAAAACTTGACATCATTTCTCATTACTGGGGGAACCACACAGCATTTAGGTAAATTGAATACATTGCTATATTCAATACAATAACCATAAAAATGTATTTTAAAGGTGACCCAGGACACAGCCAAGCAATAATCTACTGCAATTCTAGCAAATTCCTATCAAAATAAAGTGTTTACCCAAATTACAGACAGCGTATGGTGATCTGGGGCAGCTGTTCTTCAACAATGGATGATTAGTATATACTGTCAAATGTCTGGGCAATCAGTGTACTTGTTATAAACAATCTGTTTGTGTATAGTTAATTGAGAATGAAAAGAGAGAGTCTCCCAGAAGTGTTGAGTGGAAGTCAGTGGGTTATATACAAGGAACATGAAATGAGGGTTAATTACACGGAATAACCCAGACTGTCCTACTACCCTTTGACTCCGCTTCGCTCATACAGTCTTGGTTACTGCTGAGTGAATTCTGTTTATTTGGATTATTGAGACTACTGACACATTCTGTTTTCATGGAAACATTCACTAAAATATAGATCCATGGATTAAACCAACAATTCTCACCTGTCATCATCCTCATCAACATTTTTTTATATAGCGCCAACATATTCCATAGCGCTTTACAACTGGGGGCAAACACAGTAGTAAACAAACTGGGTAAAACAGACAAAGAGGTAAGAGGGCCCTGCCCGCAAGGTTACAGTTGGAGTTTGATACATGAGGTTAAGTCTACATATTGCATTTCGGTTCAGCCAGTTTGCAAAGGTAAAAAAAACAACAACAAAAAAAACCATACAAACAAAACAAAAAGGATTAGTAGCTATATGATCAGTCACACAGCAATGTTTGTCAGAGGGTTGTTGTCTTGTGTTAGCTATGTAGAGGGTGGTAATAGGGTAACCTAGGGAGATTAAGATGGTGGTTGAGGAATATAATAAACTTGCCTGGATAGGTAGGTTTTCAGAGAACACTTAAAAGTTTTTAGACCAGAGGAAAGTCTTATTGTGCGAGGGAGGGAATTCAATAGAGTGGGTGCAGCCCAAAATAAGTCCTGTAACCGAGAATGGGAGGAAGTGATGAGAGTGGAAGAGAGACGCAGATCTTGTGCAGAATGGAGGGGTCGAGTTGGGAGATATTTTCAGACAAGTGAAGAGATGTTTGTTGGTACAGCTTTGTTGATGGCCTTGTAGGTTAGTAGTATTTTATATTGGTTTCGGTAAAAAACAGGCAACCAGAGTAGAGAATGATAGAGTGATTCAGCAGAGGAATAGTGATTTGCAAGGAAAATTAAACTAACTGCTGCGTGCAAAATAGATTGCAGGGGTTTAAGTCTGTTATGGGAAAGACCAGTAAGGAGGGAATTGCAATAGTCAATGCGGGAGATGATAAGTGCATGAAATAAGGTTTTAGCAGTGTCTTGTGTAAGATATGTGCATATTCTGGAAATGTTTTTTAGATGTATGTAACATGATTTAGACATAGAGTCGATTTGGGGAACAAAGGATAGTTCTGAGTCAAGGATCACACCAAGGCAGTGAGCTTGAGTGGTGGGGTTTAAGCAGGGGCGGATCTAGACAATTGTTCTACCCGGGGCGATTTTAGGGGGGTCGATTTAGGCCCAGCCCCCTTTCTGATTACTAAGGCTGCTGGCGGCAGCACAGTATGTGCAGGCCCGCTCGGCAGTGACAGTGTGCTGCCCGGCTGCTCTGATTGTGTTTAAAACACAGTGGACCGGCACATTGTACAGCTGTCGGCAGAAAGCCCCTGCTAGGGACGGGGTGATCGCCCCGATCGCCCCATCCTTCCCCTGGATCCGCCACTGGGTTTAAGGTCATGTTGTCAGCAGAAATAGAAATGTCAGGTATGCTTTTGTTGGTGGGTGGGAATATTATTAACTCTGTTTTAGAAAGATTGAGTTTTAGGTGGCAAGAGGACATCCAAGTTGAAATGGCAGAAAGACAGTCAGTTACACGGGACAACACAGATGTCGAGAAATCAGGAGAGGATAGATAAATTTGGGGAGCATCAGCATAAAGATGATACTGTAATCCAAAGGAGCTTATTAGTTTTCCAAGAAAAGTGGTGTAGATAGAGAATAGCAGAGGACCTAGGACTGAGCCTTGTGATCTCCAACTGATAAAGGAAGCGGAGCAGAGGTGGATCCAGAGAAATTAACACTGAAAGAGCGATTAGAAAGGTAGGATGAGAACCAGGATAGGACAGTGTCTTGAAGCCCTAGGGATTGTAGTGTTTGTATGAGGAGAGAGTGGTCAACAGTGTCAAATGCTGCAGAGAGATCCAGGAGAATTAGAAGACAGTAGCGACCATTAGTTTTAGCAGTGCACAGATCATTTACAACCTTGGTCAACGCAGTCTCTGTGGAGTGTTGAGAACGAAAGCCAGACTGAGGAGGGTCCAACAGGTTGTTTGCAGAAAGGAAACGTGTGAGGCGAGTGTAGAAAGTCTTTCTAGAAGCTTGGAGGGGCACGGGAGCTGGGAGATGGGACGGTAATTTGAGAGTGAGTTTGGGCCAGAATTTAGTTTTTGCTGGTATAGTGATGGAAAGATGGCAGTAGAGAGCAAGAGATTACAGATTTTAGTTAGAGGTGGAATGAGCACAGGAGACAGGGATCTACCAATTTGTGAGGGAATAGGATCAAGAAGACAGGAGGTAGAGTAGGAAGATAAAAAGAAAGTAGAAACTTCCTCTTCATTTGTGGGGTCGAATGAAGGAATTGTGCTGATTGCTTGTTGAGGAAGAGGATACCATTTCTAGTCTGATCTTTTCAATCTTGTCCTTGAAGTAGGAGGCAAGATCCTGGGTACTGATAGTAGATGGAGGGTTCAGGGTGGGAGGATTGAGAAGAGATTTAAATGTCCAGAGCACTTAGATAGAAGTATATGTGAAGAAATCATTAGAGGTACGAGATTTACGCCAGTGACGTCCTGCTTTATGGGAAAGTTTTTGAAGATTTAGTGTTACTTTAGTGTGCCACGGCTGACATTGAAGTCTACATGTTGTATGAAGAGTCGCTGGAGCCACTTGATCAAGGACTATTGCTAGGGTTTGATGAAAATGCGGTACTGCCATCTCAGGGGAGAAGAATGTAAAGATTGGGGAGAGAAGGTGTTGGAGAGAGGTGGAAAACTGTTGAAGATTAATAGAGTTAAGATTTCTGGGGGTATGAGGAGGCTTGGTAGAGTTAGACAGTAGAGACGGTGAAGTACTGAGGGTGAGTGTGTAGCTGATAAGGTGATGATCCAACAGGGGAAAGGAGTGTTAAGGAAATCAGAAACTGAGCATACTCTAGAGAAAATAAGATCAAGGCAATGGCCATCCTGATGAGTATTCGATTCAACCCACTGGGAGAGGTCGAGGGAGGAGGTTAGAGAGAGTAGTTTGAAAGCAGCTTTGAAAGGTGGATTATCAATGGGGATGTTGAAATCACCCAGGATGATGGTGGGGATGTCTGAAGCTAGGAAGTGAAGGAGCTATGCAGAGAAAGCCTCAAAATTTGTTGGTGCGCTCGAGGGGGATGATAGATCACAGCAACATGCATAGAGAATGGATTAAAAATCCAAATAGCATGTACATCAAAAGATGTGAATGTGAGTGTCACGAACACGCTCCCAGGTTACGTGGCTTTGGGGTGTTTGCTGTATGAGGTCACATGATTCCAGCCCACAGTCTCTCTCTACCTATCACACAGGTTATAGACCTACTGAATCGCCCACACTCTTCAGGTTCTGCCACCACCTATTGAATACGGGCAATAGGACCCCAATATACTGCCCCACACTGGCACACAAGGCTTCTGGCTACTCACTGGTTAGCAAAGCCCCCAGCAGAAATCAAAGGGTTAACTCGTCACACCTCCAGACTGTTACACAAAGGTAAATACAAGCACACACAGCTTGTTAGTCAAATGTATCAACAAATCACACACTGGCATTCAAAGGGTTAACTTGGTCGAGCTATATTCTTCTTAACAGACTAATGGATTTGATTGAGTATCAAGGACGCCACTTTTTAAATTTATAGATTTAATATACAAAGGTACAGGGCAATCAGATATAAAAAAACAATTAATAAACAATTGACATAACATACACAAGCAAAGCAGTTTAAAATAAAAAGGGTTACATTCAGAGTATAACTTACATGAGTTTTACAATCTGTGTCATGGGAAATTGGCTAGGAAGATGCACAGCTTATCAATGTGGATTGATTTTCCCAAAAGACTGACAATTTGCCCCTTCCAGACACAGGTTTTTTAAGCAAAATGAAATGCAACTGTCTTCACAAGGGCAGTTTTAATGCTAATAGAGGGGCAGGGATGTCCCTGGGTGTCAATATAGTTTGCTCACAAGTATTCCCAAGGTTTTGACCTTTGGGTAATTCTTCACAAATATATCCCAGAGACATAACTCACCCTTCAATAAACCGGTCATAATCTCCTGCACATTTAAATACCCAACATGATGGAGTTATGACAATGTGACATACCTTTCCCAAAGATATGTGATTATACCTGTTCCCGGATACCGCCAGTACCTGTCATTCACAAGCCTGGTGTGATATCTGCTCCTCAGTATGGAGTGGCACCCAGATTTCCCAAAATATGAACTATGAAGACATTTTCCTTTGAAGCTCATATTTCTATATACCTGTATAGGCCTTCAAATGTGGCCTTTGTCTGCAAGGATGTCAAGCTGTGATCGGCTCCACAAAGTCTATTCAGGTGTCCAAAAACTCACTTGTGTCAGGATATATCTCACCGCAGGGGCCTTTGAAGCTGCTACAGGTGACACAGCTATCTTCTAACACTGGGATGTGCAGAGTCACCGAATACACATACAACAGACTCTCTAACTTCACATTTTACACTTTAGTGTTGTGTTCTTACTCAATGAGACTGCACTCTTGTGAGTATTGTGTGCTTATTCTACAAGGCTGCACTCCTGTGAGTGTTGTGTTCTTACTCCATGAGATTGCACTCCTGTGAGTGTTGTGTTCTTACTCAATGACACTGCAATCCTGTGAGTGCTGTGTTCTTACTCCATGAGTCTGCACTCCTGTGAGGGTTGTGTTCTTACTCCATGAGTCTGCACTCCTGTGAGTGTTGTGTACTTACTCCATGAGACAGCACTCCTGTGAGTATTGTGTTCTTACTCCATGAGACTGCACTCCTGTGAGTGTTGTGCTCTTACTCCATGAGACTGCACTCCTGTGAGTATTGTGTTCTTACTCCATGAGACTGCACTCCTGTGAGTGTTGTGTTCTTACTCCATGAGACTGCACTCCTGTGAGTGTTGTGCTCTTACTCCATGAGACTGCACTCCTGTGAGTGTTGTGTGGCTCATTGTTAATTACTATTTATAATTATTATGCTACAATTGTTTGGTAACTTATGCAAGCAGTAATGTAGAAATGCTATTTTATAGCGCATAGTATAATATGCTATAGTATGCACAGACATACATGACGTATTACATTATTATATAAAACTAGATGGCTCATATAGACAGTTTAGTTGTCATATTTTAGCTATAGCTTCCATCTTCTAACTAAGAATCTTGATAATAATATGTGTAATAACGTATGTTCAGCACTGTATAATATGTTTACTGTGTCACGTTTTTGTCCCATGATCAGGGCCCGATCAAGGGTACCAGCCGCCCTAGGCTATTACCGCTGCAGCGCTCTCCCCCCCTCCAATATAAGCCTATAGGAATACTCCTGAATATGTATATTCAGGAGAATTCGCCAGCATTCAAATTTAGACAGTGCATTCTCTCTTACCTGTTCTTGATCTTCTCTCTTACCTGTTCTTGCTCTTCTCTGTTCCCTGTTCTTGCTCTTCTCTGTTCCCTGTTCTTGCTCTTCTCTGTTCCCTGTTCTTGCTCTTCTCTGTTCCCTGTTCTTGCAGCTTTGTTGTCTTCTAGCTGCTTCTGGAAAGTCTGGGTCCTGTTTTGAAAATATGCAGCAATTGTATTATAATGCTAAATGTTAATGACTCCTGAATGATTAGGCTCCAAAACACAACAGTCCATTGTGGCCAGATAAAACTACCCCATAGCACAGGCATATGTAGGCAATAAAACATATGAAAATTGTTGTCAAAGAGCTATAATCAAATATAAACCTCTCTCAGCCCCACCTGACTAATATTTAGCATTTTAATTACCCTAGAACCACAGAGACCATCCTCATAATCACCACACAATACAAAGATTATGCCCCCCCAAAACTGCTCTAGTTTTTTAAACATACCTCTTAACCATTTCATCAGCCCCGATCAGCCTCATCACCTGCTCCTTTAGCACTATCTGCCCCCATTAGCCTCTTCATTTGCCCCCTTAGCATTGTTATCTGCCCCATTAGCCTCTTCACTTGCCCCCTTAGCATTGTTATCTGCCCCATTAGCCTCTTCACCTGCCCCCTTTAGCATTGTTACCAGCCCCTCCGCCCCCAGACATAAGGACTTACCTGTTCTTCCTGCACAGCAGTCTTCTCTCTAGCGCTATACATGACAGGCAGTCTGGCAGCAATCGCTGCTAGCTGCCTGTCAGTGCGTCCACATGCGCTTCTTACTGTGGTTACGTGAGATGCGGAAGTCCTGATCTCACGTGACCACAGTAAAAAGCTTCCGCGGCCGCTGACAGACTGCCTGTCATGTAGTAGTGACAGTCGGGCCACCCCCTTTACACCAGGGGCGGTCCCGATGATGCAGGCCCGGCGCTGCCTAAATTAAAAAAAAAATGGCAGTGAAAAAAAATTAATCTCTGTGCCGCTGCGCCCCCCAGGCTCCAGCGCCCCAGGCTGCAGCCTGGTCAGCCTATTGGCTGATCAGGCCCTGCCCATGATCCCTGTCTTTGTGCAGTTTCGGGGCTGCCAGGAAGTTGGCAGATGAATATTATATATCTGTATTAGATGGACATAGACTCAATGACTGTGGTCAGATCTGTCAATGTTCATATTAGGTTCTGTAATCTGTGTATGACATTATACCTGCACCGACAGTCTGGTGTAATATTTACCTTACCTGTCCACAAATATCCCTGCTGAACACAAATCTGCCGTTACCAAACCGGGCTGTAAGAATAAAATAGCTACATACAGATTACTTCCCAAGTATGTCCTATAATGTATAGGGAGTAGGGCCATATATTGATAATACTTAGTGTGTGCTGCACCATTACACCACCACCACCATGCGGCACAATTACACCACCACCACCATCAGACAACATTGTCACATGGGGTACAATGGATCTATTGATCATGCTGTTGATATATCCGGGTGCCCACTGCCGTACTCCATCAGTAACAAGGTCAGATTAGGTTGTACGTTCTTATACGTGTCTTCTATCGGTACCAGTCTCTGCCAATAGTAGCCCACGTATCACTCTGCGCCTTTCTTCAGTGATGGGTTTAGGACGACTGGATCCACATTGGCTGTTGGAGGCCAGTTCATCATAGACTTGTGACCTCCGCAGTCTAACTGTTCTTCATGTGATCATTACCCACCTGCTGAACACGTTTTTCTTGCCCTTTCTTCCTCTGAATGACACAACTGGGATCCGTCTCCATCACATTGTCTGGCAGTAATATCGGCTGTAGATATGGAAGTGTCAGTGGTTCTGTTAGTTCTGCTTCCTGTGGATCTGGCCAGGAGCATTGTTCAGTTCCCGTCAGTGAAGTTCTGAGACATTGTGTTATGATATATTATTAATGAGTCCTGAATCTGCCATTATCATTTACACTCCCACCAGCTCTGGTAACTAGTACAAGACAGTATTAGTTACTCTTTATTTATTGCCAGTGTCAGGGTATGGAGGAGGCTGGAGGAACAGGAAGTGGTGGAGCTCCTTAGAGGGAATGTCCACACTAATTTCCTTTTGTAAATGTATTTTCCCCAACTGATAATGAAATTATCTGCTGCCTTATGGAAGAAATGTATCATCTGGGGTAGGACACTGGGGCAATTGTATGATGAATCATTGTATTCTAGATAATTATTGTGTTACATTAAGAACACACAGGTGACTAATCACCTTCACTCACTATAGCGTCATTTATCACTCACAGGAAATCTTCTCCGATCCATTGTCAAATCTCAGGAAAATATTCCCTGGGTGGTTTTGTAGCTGTGTAAAGTGGGAGATTTAATCAGCCCTTAAACTTCTCTTTTCTGACAATCATTTCCTCAATCCCCCATCATGTTCCCCTGACACTGTGGCGGTTCTGCGGCAATGCTGCGTTTTGACAGTAGATTCTCTACGAGAGACAGGAAAACAGAATTTCACTTTAACGATGCACCGAATGTATCATCGCTTTAAAATGCTGCAGTTTCCTGATAGTTTCCACATTCTAAAACATCCGCTGTAATTACCCTCAATAAGGGTCCTGATTCATCAAGACATATATTCTGACTGCAGCCCGCGCTCAGTATTATACGCACGTATTCAGGCTTTGCGTAATCCCAAATCCATCAAGGAGCGGATCTCAAGGTGCGCTGTTGAATTCGGGTGTAGATCTGCTGGGCCTGCTCCACAGACGCTGCAGAATACGTCCTATACCTGTGTGGATTATAAATATGCAAAGGAACGCACAGGGAAATTAAAAAATGATTGAGTTATTGAAATAATGCCGCCTGTTAATAATAAAGGCATTAATGATAAAACAGTTAAAACTATTTTTTTTACAAAAAGTGGTAGTTTTTGTTTGTTTTTCCCCCCATGAAATTCATGTATTAGAATGTTATTAATGTCTACTGAACATAAAATACATTGTTACATTTGCTACGGATGCAGACACGTTACAGCTGTATACACAGCCGTCATCACTGCTGATCAGGACTAAGACTAGTCCTGTGGCTGGAGCAAGAGATACAGCAGAAAACAATGAACTGTGAGACGCTCAGAGATGGACTCGGACGTGGCTGCCAGCACCTGAGTTCGCACGCTCCTACTGTATACTGACTGCGGCCAAACACCCCTTCCCCGCCAGCTTCCTCCCCGAAATCGTAGGTTGTAGTAAGTGTCCTTTGTGTTTCAAGACAGAGCGGACAGTGCTGCGTTCATGGCCGCATCTCCCGATTCTGGGCACCTGCAGAGTGATTTTGCGTACGATACACTTAATATTGGCAGTAACGTTCCTGGATAAATCAGCCCTAAGTAGTTTATTTTCAGCCGAGTGCAGCAGAACAAAATTATAACAGTTTTCAAACCTTATTCAGTAAGTCAAACTGCCATGCTGGAATAATACAGACCCACACGTTCCAGAACAGAGAACGTCTCCCTGCAAGTCTGTATCATGGGAAGCTGTAAAGATGTACTAATCACATGGACCTGTAATATATGACTGATACACTGGCTATTATATAGTATTACTATCTACAGCAAGAAGAACCCACCATCCTGATTCATAGAACGTTCATGTAAACCCTTATGGCACTGATGAGGCCAAACTAGTATGAAACAGTCTGCTTGTAAGGGGATGCCCTGTGCCAGCACAAATCCGGTATGTGGGTGCAGACTAGAGATAGTCACTGACCCCCATGTTTTGGTTTTGGATCTGGATTACATTCGTGTTTTGGTTTTGGTTTTGGCAAAACCGCCCTTGCGTGTTTTAGTTTTGGTTTTGGTATCGTTTGGTGTTGTTTTGCAATTTTCGTAAAAAATAAAAAAAAATTGGTCTAAAATAACCTAATTTAGTGCTCCACCTGTTTCTTGGATAAGTGAGGTAATTCTAAAGCTAATAAATTCTGAAAAATACAGTTTAATCCCTGGTAGGCCGTCCTTAATTCTAACACTTGCCTGCAAATTATACAGACAAACCTGGTTGTCTTCCCCTCCATCTTTGACTATTGGCAATGTAACCATCATCTATATTACACCCTCCACTTGTAGTTAAATAGAAAAAAAATCAGCCTGCATAGACTGTACGTTAAATAGAAATGGACAAAGGCAGTTTGGTGTCAGTCTGTGTTAGCCCCCCCCCCCCCCTCCACTTGTAGTTAAATAAAAAAAAAACAGCCGGTATAGACTGTACAATATAAATAGAAATGGAGAAAGGCAGTTTGGTGTCTGTATAGGCACCCCCCTCCACTTGTAGTTAAATAGAAAAAAATCAGCCTGCATAGACTGTACGTTAAATAGAAATGGACAAAGGCAGTTTGGTTTCTGTCTGCATAAGTCCCCCCCCCCTCTACTTGTAGTGAAATAGAAAACAATTAAGCCGGTATAGACTGTAGAATATAAATAGAAATGGACAAAGGCAGTTTGGTTTCTGTCTGCATAAGTCCCCCCCCCCTCCACTTGTAGTGAAATAGAAAAAAGCAGCCTGCATATACTGAACAATATATAAAAATGGACAAAGGTAGTTTGATATCTGTCTGTATCAGACCCCCCCATTCACTTTTAGTTAAATAGAAAAAAGCAGCCTGCATAGACTGAACAATAAAATTGAAATGGACAAAGGTAGTTTGGTATCTCTCTGTATCAGTCCCCCCTCCACTTGTACTTAAATAGAAAAAAAGCAGCCTGCATAGACTGAACAATATAATAGAAATGGACAAAGGCAGTTTGGTGTCAGTCTATATCAGATCCCCTCTCTACTAGTAGTAATATATAAAAAAAATTCAGCCAGTATAGACTGTACAATATAAATAGAAATGGACAAAGGCAGTTTGGTTTCTGTCTGTATCAGAACCCCTCTCCACTTGTAGTAAAAAAGAAAAAAATTCAGCCGGTATAGACTGTACAATATAAATAGAAATGGGCAAAGGTAGTTTGGTGTCTGTCTATGTACGACACCCTACCCTTATCGTGAAATTGACAAAACAGCAGCCTTTCAAGACTGTACATGATAAAGAAGTCCCTTTCCTATTTGGGGGTAGATTACACCCTACACTTATATAGAAATTTTTAAAAAGATGTTGTCGTCATCATATTCAGCATCATCCTCACCCTCATCAGTGTGCACATCATCATCACAGACTATCAATTCATCTCCGCTTGAATCCGCCATTAGAGAACTGTCAGTGCTTGGATGTCTTTGATGGTGAAGGCCTTCCTCGTGGAAGATGTAGTTCATTTTTATGAACATCATCTTCTCCACATTTTTTGGAAGTAACCTCCTACGTCGATCACGGACTAGGTTCCCGGCTGTGCTGAATACTCTTTCAGAGTACACACTGGAGGGTGGGCAGCTTAGGTATTGCAAAGCAAGTTTGTACATAGGTTTCCAAATGGACTGCTTTTCTTCCCAGTAAGGAAAGGGACTGTCTGATATTTCCATATCAATTACCTCTTGAAAATAATCCTCCACCATCCTTTGCATGTTAATACTCAGATTGGATGGACTTATGGGCAAGGTCACACATTTTTTTGAAAAATCTTTCAAACCAGCCCAGATGTTAAATTGTTCTGGTCTGCCCCCTGCGTCTTCCCTGCTTCGCTTTGGAAAATGTAATTTTTTCCGAGCAGCAGCTGCTTGAGAAACTGAAATAGGAAACGTCGTCAAGCCAAGACCCAGTTCAGCGGACAATTTGCTGACCAAAAGGTCCTTGCAACAGTTCACATCTCGCTCATTTTGAAGCAAAGATTCAATGTAGGTCTTAAACTTTGGATCAAGCACAGTGGCCAAAAGGAAGTGATCAGAGTTCAAGATTTTAATTACTCGAGGATCATTGCAAAGCGAATTAAGTACTTGATCTACAAGGCCAACATACTTTGCGGAATTGCTTTCTTTCATCTCCTCCTTCAGTTTGTCAAGCTGCTTTTCCAAAAGTCGAATTAAGGGAATTACTTGGCTCAAGCTAGCAGAGTCTGCACTCACTTCACACATCACAACTTCAAATGGTTTCAGCACCTTGCACAGCACAGAAAGGATTCCCCACTGTGCAAGAGTGAAATACATCCCCCCTCCTTTCACAATGTCATGGCTTGTGCAATATGCTTGGATGGCTTTGCACTGTTCCTCCGTCCTCTGAAGCATGTACAGGGTGGAATTCCACCTAGTTAACACCTCTTGCTTAAGTTGGTGGCAGGGCAAGTTAAACTGTTCTTGGAGCTGCTGCAATCTCCTACATGATGTGGCAGAATGCCTGAAATGGCCTGAAATTTTACGAGCCACCGAAAGCATCTCCTGCACCTCTCGGTTATTTCTAAGGTTATTTTGCACTACAAGTGATTTAGGCTCATTAAAATGGATTCAAATCAGTCCACATATGAGCAGGATCAGCAAGCAGGTGCTGGCACCAGTCCTGATGCTAGCCTTTCCTGTACATCATCTGGTAAAGCCTATGTAAAAGTACATAGTCTTTTTGAATCAGGAAAAAAAAACACACCACAAATTTTTTTTTACTGTGTTGAAGCGAAAAAGAAGTGTAACTTAGGAAAAGTTAACTGCCGATAAAAATTTTTTGCCAACATGGCATTCTACACACGCAGTGGCAAAGAAAGAATGAGGCCTTCGCCTTTCTCTATTAATGCCAGATCAAAAATGTTACCGCGCCTTCTTCTTGTACGGTCTCTCCTGACCAAGCAAGACCAAGTTATTTGCAGTCCAAAAGTGGTGCACAAAAAATTGTCATTTTGGCCCCGCCCCGCGACGGAATGACGCAAATTGCGTCATTTGACAGTGGGGGTGGGGCCAAATGCCACGATTCCCGGAGAATTGCGGCATTTTGGCACTAATTAGAGCAGATGCGGGAGATTGCCGGATTGCGGGAGACCCACCCGAAATGCGGGAGTCTCCCGGACTTTCCGGGAGAGTTGGCAAGTATGTGGAAGAGAGACGCAGATCTTGTGCAGAACGGAGGTGTCGAGTGGGAGATGTTTTGAGACAAGTGAAGAGATATATTTTGGTGCGGTTTTGTTAACAGCCTTGTATGTTAGTAGTAGAATTTTATATTGGATTCAGCGGAAAACAGATAAGTGATATATTAATATTTGGCATTATGTATAAGATGGATCTTCTAGTATTAGATATCATAAAAACAGAAGAAATCACAGCACATTCTGCAAGGTGAGAGCTGTCTGTAGTAACAGAAGTCCTTTGTTTGTGCTTTGTCTTTATTGTGTTACAATTACATTATTGTCGTACAATCGCAGTGTAGGTTGGGGATGTAAGTAATCTGCTCTATGATAATGGGAAAGAGCTCAATAAATTCAGATGCGCAATCTTATGTTTCTCTATCTGTTGTTGTGCATTTCACTCTGCTGCTATGCATCACATGTATGTTGATTGTATTTTGTGTAACGCGGTTATTAAAGTAATTCTATCGTTTTCAAATAAGCATTGCATAGGTGATTGTATTGTGTTTCTAACGCACAAAGTGATTTATTTTGGCAGATGTAAATAGTTAACAATTCAATACATTATTATATTAAGATACAGTACAGTACAGCCAATACCAAAGGATAAACACATACCGCTGCAATCGCTGCGCTTCCACGGGTCCCAGTGCACAGTATATCTGTTTAGATAACTGTGATCAGAGTAGACTGAGACTGGTGGGGGTGCAGCTATGATTATATATACAGTCAGTGTTAAAGAGTGAACAATAGAGATGACGTGGCTTGCTTCTATAGGTCCAGACATCAGATGGGTCCAGGGTAAACAGGTCATGGGCTGGTTCAATCTAAGGAATCCAAAGGTGGGGGTAATCTCTCCAGGGGATCTGCTCCTTTCTTCCCGCCAATGCTCCAGTTACATCTTAGTCAATTAGCATTTCATAGCCAGCATCATACAAAGGTTTATTCCCTAACATCAATAACTAAAGTATGCAATGTGCGATCTCTTTGCCGAATGCACCGGAGAGCTGCTGATGATTAGGGGTTTAATATGATATCAGACATGACACAATTCCTATGACCTGAACCTTGAATATCACTGAAGTGCACATATAATCATATTATATAAACTAATAATAAACCAAATACTATCTGCTCATAAATTACAGTGTGACGGAACCAATATGAATATGAATTATATAAATAACTAAATGATGTAATGCGAGTGTGTACGTGCGTATTTTACTGTGCGATCGCTATATGTCACGTGTAGCGTGGCATACTGAGTGCAATCGACCAATAAAACAATATCAACCAATATACTTTCGTTCATCCAATTATACGACTTTGACACAGTGTATTCGGTTTGTGATCCTTCCGGATTGGCCACATCCGGTTTAAATAGCTACGGTTTTTAAGATCAGTCATATCTCCTTGACAAAGACCGCTAGACGGTTGAAACGCGTCGGGGTGATAAGACTGATCTATAGAGATGTGCTGAGAACCTGCTAGATATCGATTTAAAGGCATAGCAGTGGAGAAAGTTATCCCGGGATTAATAACATCTGACTTCTACACTATGTGCGCTAAGAATCTGAGTTCTGGTAGGAGCATTCACACATTATTGTGATTTTATGTGAAGTTTTTAATACATTTCAGGGTGTTAAACAATATCATACTAGATTTTGTTTATTTTCTTTCTGAATACAATATTGGAGTCATTAATGTAGGAGAGGAGATGGACAGTGGAATACTCATTATAAAAGACGTCGAGCTGGGAGAAGTCCTTCAAATACTTTACAAGCGCTTATTATTCAGCGATCTGGTAGGAGTCCATCTTATATTACTATCATGAAGGTGATGGGGAGGTGTATATTGCTTTGAAGTAAATCACTTTCAGCGTGGAATGACCATCTCTCACCCTCTTTCAAGATAAAGACTGTTATATGAACCCATTTATTATTACAAGTGTCAAATAAGTTTTTATTATTGTGAAGTTTTTATTACTGTGAAGTTTATCCGTGATGTCTTTCTATGAGAACTAGATAGCGGCGCTGAATGTCTTGATATCACTTTGTTACTTGTTCCTTGTTTCAGCACAAAGATCCATAATATTAATACAACACATAGTTATGAGATTAGATGATTATTTCACTTTCACAGGGGTCCTTCCACAGAAACGCAGAGAAATAGACACCTGACGATTTGCAGAACGTATCAGCTGACAAAAATCCGCTCATAAAAGCTGCATGCGGAGGCTGAACACCTGAATCATTTAGTGATAGACAGTCCGTGGGGAATATGGGGTTTGTGATAAGGTCAGACATGGAGAACAGCTGAATAGGACCTGGGTGCTGCCTGCCAGGCTGGGGGGTAATTACATTCCTTTGTGGAGCTACTTGAACATGTTGGCGCTTGTAGAACTACAGGGTCAAGGAATGAACTTAACTGTTCTGGAGGGGTTAATTTGAGAACAGCCAATCAGAGTGTTTGTCCCATGCTCTAGCCAATCAGAGGAAGACGATCTGTTATTCTCATACTGTGCCCTTTTCATTCATTCACATGGCAACAAATTATCATTGGATTTTTTCAGGACAGAACATAATATGGATTTAGGTGAATAATAAAGGGAAAATTGAGATGAGTACTTGAAAAAAAAAGAAATGTCTGTGTTTCTTTACTGTTCAGTATATAATAATTCTCACAAGCGACAGCGCGCTCTCTGGTAGCCATGGGCATCCTACAAGTGGCACCATGCCCACAGTGCATGGCTGCCAGGGATTGGTATCTTGGATTTACAGAGCAGAATGTTTTCTGGAGACTCCAGTGATTAGTGGAGAGAGGGATTTCCACCTCTGAGGGTGCAGAACCAGTCGTGAAGGGCGCCCCCCAGTGGCCACTTAGACAGCAAAAACATGGAGGTGTCACTCTCAGGTCTCCAGGTTCTAAGTTGCAGTGGTAATTACAGGAGTCATTATGAAGCATTACGCAGTGATAGATTACATCCTCTGAGATCATTTTCCATGAACATCCCCCCTTGTATGTGTTATAGAAGTGCTGACCACTGAGCCACCGTGCTGCCCCTTGTATGTGTTATAGAAGTGCTGACCACTGAGCCACCGTGCTGCCCCTTGTATGTGTTATAGAAGGGCGCTGCTATTTAGTCGTCATTAGAGTGTGATGTGGCAGCTTCCACTTTCCTATGTACTAATAGCGTCAGACTGAAAGGTGGAAGGATTTTCATATATTCAGTCTCTGCAAATGTAAAACATCAGGCGCCACCTCCACCCTCCGACGACCTTACATCCTCGTCCTAGGAGTATTTGCAGATTTAACTTTTATCTTCATTACAGGAAAATTCCTTGTTTGAAAGTATAAAATAAAGACCAGTTTGTAGCTGTTAAAGCGAGTTCTGTCTTTCTACAAGGAACGTTAGTAATATTCTGGGGATTGTGAACAGATAGACTATGAGCTTGTGGAGCGTCCACGTTTTTCAGGCAAAACAATATAACACAAATACCTGAATCTCTGCATAAAAATAATCTTCAAACTGAATTATCAGGAATTATTTCTATAATAACGACCTTATTTCATAGACAACAGAAAAGTGTTCTGTCAAATCGGCATCTTCCAGAGTTCAGTAACAAGTTCATTAAATGTCCTGAGCACTTATCTGCACTTTGTGAATAAAACGACTTTATCTTGACATTTTCACTGCTTGTTTGAATTGTGCATTAAGTTACTCGCTGTTTCTGCCCTGTACTTTGGTGAACATACTAATCACTAAACTAAGAAGTGTATTTTTAGCATTTTAACATTTCAGCACTATTCACAAGACATTTACGACTTTGCACATCCTTCTGAAGTTACCGTCGGGTCCAGACATTTTCCGTACATTCTGGTGGACCCTTCGCCCACATTAGCAGCGACATATAGATTTATTTGTCCAGCAGGAGATATCAATGAGGTGGCCCAGTGACCCAGCCACCGATAGCCCACTATGGGACCAGATGCCCCCCTGCCTGGCCTTCCCTTGTGGGGGAGACATCAATGTGGTGTCCCAGTGACCCAGCACCGATAGCCCACTATGGGACCAGATGCCCCCCTGCCCGGCCTTACCCTGTGGGGGAGACATCAATGTGGCGGCCCAGTGATACAGCCACTGATAGCCCACTATGGGACCAGATGCCCCCCAGCCGGCCTTACCCTGTGGGGGAGACATCAATGTGGTGTCCCAGTGACCCAGTACCGATAGCCCACTATGGGACCAGATGCCCCCCAGCCCGGCCTTCCCCTGTGGGGGAGACATCAATGTGGTGTCCCAGTGACCCAGCACCGATAGCCCACTATGGGACCAGATGCCCCCCAGCCGGCCTTACCCTGTGGGGGAGACATCAATGTGGCGGCCCAGTGACCCAGCACCGATAGCCCACTATGGGACCAGATGCCCCCCAGCGCGGCCTTCCCCTGTGGGGGAGACATCAATGTGGCGGCTGAGGCCTTTTCTCCCACAGATAAGATAAGGTCTTTAGCTTCTGACTTTCCTTGTTTCAGAGGCCCCTGAATGTCCTCAGACTTTCTCTCCAGGACTTGGGGAAAGTTTCTGCCTGAAATAAAAACTACAACAATGTAACAAGAGGTTTCTGGAATCTCTTCTCTTCTTCTTTGCGTTTCTAGTCAACAAACTGCCCGTTGCCGTCACCCCGTCTTTCAAGGTCAGATTCAAACAAAATGCTATTTTTTTTTTTTACTTATAGAATTTTGATGGCGCTGAAGCGTTTACTGATCGGCCTCCTTTGTATGTCCTTAGTGCTACCAATTATCCAGAGGGATAGAGAGAGCTGTGAGGTGTCAGACTGTTATTATATTTGTTCACCAGAGAAAGGGTCAGAGATTATCTCCTGGCATTCTGCCGCCTGGATCCTTTGTTCTCCGTACTTTGAAACTTCTATCCTTTGACTTCCATCTCGCTGTCACTTGGAGACAATGGGAAAATGATTACACGGCCACCTTGGAAACTTACCATTTCAGAGCCTTAGATTGCATCAAACTCATAATTACTTTGTTGTAATGATAGAGAAGAGGAATCGATGCTGAGATAGAGGTATTTGTTCTTCAGGTTTTGCTATAAGTCCTGCTGGTCTCTTGAGGCTGTTTGAAGGCCGCATGCTGAGATCACAGCAGAACAGAGGCCTGATGGGAAGAAGAATGAAGGAGGACTCAGCAAGAGGCATAAATCTCATTTATTTTAGACCTGCTCGGAGTTGAAGTGGAAATATTGCACCTGTTTCTGTGTGTGCCGCTTAATGCGCGCTAATGGCTATTGGATAAAGTAGTGAGCAGTCATTTTCAAATAGAGAAGATCCACAGGGATCTGAAGGTAATTGGAGGACTGTGGTCTGGCTGGATGCTGAGTGGAATGAAAAGACTGTGGAATGTGAGCGCTCACACTGGAGATATCTATTATCTGTCATTTATCATAGGGGCGGAACTGCTTATTTCAGCCAAAAAACTGTGTTAGTAATGAAGCCTCCTGCCAGCTGGGTATTATCCACAGAATACTGCTGTAATTCAATGTATAGTCTTCAGTAAGTGCTGGAGGAAACAGGTTACCATGAAACACGTGAGACGTTACAAATAGAGCCGTGTTTTCCTGACGTTTCCTCCTCATGCTGACAAGTGTCTTCAATGTAATGTTTATAGGGACAGGACCAGAACTTCTGTGCTGTGATCCTGTTCTTCTCTCTCTGTCTCTCTCTAGCCCCTATTTATTAAAGTAATAATAACACAATTTCCTGTCGCTACTTATCGCAGAGAGAGAAAATCAGTTATCTCCGCAATTTATCAAGATAATCTCGCTGGCAGCAGTAAGAGTGGAACAATCCCATCGCCCGTCCTGGGGGATCAGTGCACGTATGATCCAGCTTTGTGCAGCATTATGTTATACTGTAAATGCGCTATCACCCTTTCATGCCCCGCCCACTCAGTATTATCCTCACCGCTGACACTTATTATCCCCATATCCTGAGATAGTATTAAGGGGACAGCCGGGCACTTGTACCTCTGCCGTCCTTCTTAAATAGGGGGAAGAACACTTGGATAATCAGTTTTATCTGTCCCTTAAATAAAACCATCTGTCTCTCATTAGATCCTTTTATAATGTATCTCTCTATAGGTAGATATAACTTGTTCTGTTATAATGTATCTGACTCTCTCTCTGTTATCTGTTATATATTTTCCTGTCTTCCTCTCTCTCATCCGTTATTTCTCTCTCCTCCGTTATCTCTCTCCCTCGATCTCTCTCATCCATTATCTCTCTCCCTCGATCTCTCTCATCCATTATCTCTCTCCCTCGATCTCTCTCATCCATTATCTCTCTCCCTCGATCTCTCTCATCCGTTATCTCTCTCCCTCGATCTCTCTCATCCTTTATCTCTCTCCCTCGATCTCTCTCCTCCATTATCTCTCTCCCTCGATCTCTCTCATCTGTTATCTCTCTCCCTCGATCTCTCTCACCCGTTATCTCTCTCCCTCGATCTCTTTCATCCTTTATCTCTCTCCCTCGATCTCTCTCATCCATTATCTCTCTCCCTCGATCTCTCTCATCCGTTATCTCTCTCCCTCGATCTCTCTCCTCCATTATCTCTCTCCCTCGATCTCTCTCATCCGTTATCTCTCTCCCTTGATTTCTCTCATCCATTATCTCTCTCCCTCGATCTCTCTCATCCGCTATCTCTCTCCCTCGATCTCTCTCATCCATTATCTCTCTCCCTCGATCTCTCTCCTCCATTATCTCTCTCCCTCGATCTCTCTCCATTATCTCTCTCCCTCGATCTCTCTCATCCATTATCTCTCTCCCTCGATCTCTCTCATCCGTTATCTCTCTCCCTCGATCTCTCTCATCCATTATCTCTCTCCCTCGATCTCTCTCATCCGTTATCTCTCTCCCTCGATCTCTCTCCTCCATTATCTCTCTCCCTCGATCTCTCTCCTCCGTTATCTCTCTCCCTCGATCTCTCTCCTACATTATCTCTCTCCCTCGATCTCTCTCATCCATTATCTCTCTCCCTCGATCTCTCTCATCCGTTATCTCTCTCCCTCGATCACTCTCATCCGTTATCTCTCTCCCTCGATCTCTCTCATCCATTATCTCTCTCCCTCGATCTCTCTCCTCCATTATCTCTCTCATCCATTATTTCTCTCCCTCGATCTCTCTCATCCGTTATCTCTCTCCCTCGATCTCTCTCATCCGTTATCTCTCTCCCTCGATCTCTCTCATCCGTTATCTCTCTCCCTCGATCTCTCTCCTCCATTATCTCTCTCACCCGTTATCTCTCTCCCTCGATCTCTTTCATCCTTTATCTCTCTCCCTCGATCTCTCTCATCCATTATCTCTCTCCCTCGATCTCTCTCATCCGTTATCTCTCTCCCTCGATCTCTCTCCTCCATTATCTCTCTCCCTCGATCTCTCTCATCCGTTATCTCTCTCCCTCGATTTCTCTCATCCATTATCTCTCTCCCTCGATCTCTCTCATCCGCTATCTCTCTCCCTCGATCTCTCTCATCCATTATCTCTCTCCCTCGATCTCTCTCCTCCATTATCTCTCTCCCTCGATCTCTCTCCATTATCTCTCTCCCTCGATCTCTCTCATCCATTATCTCTCTCCCTCGATCTCTCTCATCCGTTATCTCTCTCCCTCGATCTCTCTCATCCATTATCTCTCTCCCTCGATCTCTCTCATCCGTTATCTTTCTCCCTCGATCTCTCTCCTCCATTATCTCTCTCCCTCGATCTCTCTCCTCCGTTATCTCTCTCCCTCGATCTCTCTCCTACATTATCTCTCTCCCTCGATCTCTCTCATCCATTATCTCTCTCCCTCGATCTCTCTCATCCGTTATCTCTCTCCCTCGATCTCTCTCATCCGTTATCTCTCTCCCTCGATCACTCTCATCCGTTATCTCTCTCCCTCGATCTCTCTCATCCGTTATCTCTCTCCCTCGATCACTCTCATCCGTTATCTCTCTCCCTCGATCTCTCTCATCCGTTATCTCTCTCCCTCGATCTCTCTCATCCATTATCTCTCTCCCTCGATCTCTCTCCTCCATTATTTCTCTCCCTCGATCTCTCTCATCCGTTATCTCTCTCCCTCGATCTCTCTCATCCGTTATCTCTCTCCCTCGATCTCTCTCCTCCATTATCTCTCTCATCCATTATCTCTCTCCCTCGATCTCTCTCATCCGTTATCTCTCTCCCTCGATCTCTCTCATCCGTTATCTCTCTCCCTCGATCTCTCTCATCCGTTATCTCTCTCCCTCGATCTCTCTCATCCATTATCTCTCTCCCTCGATCTCTCTCCTCCATTATCTCTCTCCCTCGATCTCTCTCCTCCGTTATCTCTCTCCCTCGATCTCTCTCCTCCATTATCTCTCTCCCTCGATCTCTCTCATCCATTATCTCTCTCCCTCGATCTCTCTCCTCCATTATCTCTCTCTCTCGATCTCTCTCATCCATTATCTCTCTCCGTCGATCTCTCTCATCCGTTATCTCTCTCCCTCGATCTCTCTCATCCATTATCTCTCTCCCTCGATCACTCTCATCCGTTATCTCTCTCCCTCGATCTCTCTCATCCGTTATCTCTCTCCCTCGATCTCTCTCCTCCATTATCTCTCTCATCCATTATTTCTCTCCCTCGATCTCTCTCATCCGTTATCTCTCTCCCTCGATCTCTCTCATCCGTTATCTCTCTCCCTCGATCTCTCTCCTCCATTATCTCTCTCATCCATTATCTCTCTCCCTCAATCTCTCTCATCCGTTATCTCTCTCCCTCGATCTCTCTCATCCGTTATCTCTCTCCCTCGATCTCTCTCATCCGTTATCTCTCTCCCTCGATCTCTCTCATCCGTTATCTCTCTCCCTCGATCTCTCTCCTCCATTATCTCTCTCCCTCGATCTCTCTCCTCCATTATCTCTCTCCCTCGATCTCTCTCATCCGCTATCTCTCTCCCTCGATCTCACTCATCCGTTATCTCTCTCCCTCGATCTCTCTCCTCCATTATCTCTCTCCCTCGATCTCTCTCATCCGTTATCTCTCTCCCTCGATCTCACTCATCCGTTATCTCTCTCCCTCGATCTCTCTCATCCATTATCTTTCTCCCTCGATCTTACTCATCCGTTATCTCTCTCCCTCGATCTCTCTCATCCATTATCTCTCTCCCTCGATCTTACTCATCCATTATCTCTCTCCCTCGATCTCTCTCCTCCGTTATCTCTCTCCCTCGATCACTCTCATCCGTTATCTCTCTCCCTCGATCTCACTCATCCGTTATCTCTCTCCCTCGATCTCTCTCATCCATTATCTCTCTCCCTCGATCTTACTCATCCGTTATCTCTCTCCCTCGATCTCTCTCATCCATTATCTCTCTCCCTCGATCTTACTCATCCGTTATCTCTCTCCCTCGATCTCTCTCATCCATTATCTCTCTCCCTCGATCTCTTTCATCCATTATCTCTCTCTCTCGATCTCTCTCCTCCGTTATCTCTCTCTCTCGATCTCTCTCATCCATTTTCTCTTTCCCTCGATCCCTCTCATCTGTCAGATCCGTCCTAGTATTTTCTGTCGCTCTCTCTCTTACCTTCTCTGGTTAGACCTCCATCCTTTCTGTCTTTCCATTTTAGTAATCTTTAATATTCCTCAGAGTGGTGACGTCTATGCCATAATCAATGTTAAATACATGAAATAATAATAA
This sequence comes from Mixophyes fleayi, assembly GCF_038048845.1. Classification (NCBI taxonomy): domain Eukaryota; kingdom Metazoa; phylum Chordata; class Amphibia; order Anura; family Limnodynastidae; genus Mixophyes; species Mixophyes fleayi. Next base: position 154,373,603 of record NC_134408.1, on the reverse strand, counting down.
TGAATCAGGTTATACAATGTGTCTTTTATCACATTGCAAAAGATAGAAACTCAGCTTCCGACCCCCTATATGAAATCCCCCCCCTTCATTGCTACATCTCCCCCCACAGGCTGGGTTAATATGGGGCTCTCAGCAATCTATCACATCAATGTCTGACTCCACTGCTCATATCCATCATAGTAACATATTACACATATGGAGATGTCATACAACACGGAACCCTCTAGTAGATTTATACTGTAAATATGAGAATAGGATAATTTATGTTCTTCACATACATAAGGTATACTCTGCATAAAAATATTCACAATCCAAGATGGCGGCTTTGGCGCTGCCCACTGTGCGCACGCGACAGTCCAGAACAAAAATCAGTCCAGTCCTTACTTTACCAATTTTCCCTGTTTAAACGTAAATTAATTTACTGTACTGTCTACGGGTCATGTTCATAGATGTCTGTGCCTACAAAAAGTCTCTTAAATATTATTATCTGAGATATTTTCACTGTTTTGTGAATTATTCATTATTTCAGCTGAAATATTAAATCATTTATTTTTATCTTTGTCAAATAGTGAATTAACTATCAGATGTACAAAAATAAAAATATTTGAAATACTTTACTCATAGAATCACTCAGATTATATGTATAATATTGTAAGAAGCATTTTACTTGTAAATAAATAATATTTCAGCAAATAATTCATATAAACATGTGTTAAATATTATGTTTAATATCTACCCCACACACACTTTCAATGAGAATATTTGTAAACTGCCAAACGTCATTCAGTGGTATATTTACTAAACTGCAGGTTTGAAAAAGTGGAGATGTTGCCTATAGCAACCAATCAGATTCTAGCTGTCATTTTGTAGAATATACTAAATAAATGATAGCTAGAATCTGATTGGCAACATCTCCACTTTTTCAAATCTGCAGTTTAGTAAATATACCCCCAATGTTATAAATAAATTCAAAACCAGTAAAATATGTGTAATAGTTTTGTGTATTTCATTCATAAAGGGGAAGTGAGATTATAAATGTTTTATAAATGTGATTTTTACTTTGACTGATTCTTATATATGGCTGAATACAGAGGTTACATAAAGATAGACTCCGTCTGTTCCTGGTCAGTAAACGTTTCCCTATAGTTATTTGACGGGATGATCCCAGTGTCCCTCGGGCAATTTCCTGCTGGTAGGAAACGCAGAATCTGTTGTTGTTGGCTGGAGAGTGCCGGAAATTTCAAACCAGTTTGATATTTTCATGTTCCGCCTAAATTGAGCCAGGTACAAAACTTTACCCCCAACAGTTAAATTGAAAGAGTTCTCTCAAAATATAACGGTAATATATCGTTGCTGGAAGTGACTTAGATTGCAAAGTGCTTATAGCTATTTATTAATAAACAACAAAATCCTAACATCACAAAACAGTAATAAATATTCTTAACTGCACAATATTAATGTATCCCAGGTTTCGTGAGGGTATAGGAACATTACGGGGTTGATGTAAGGTGGGATGTTAGTGTAACATATCATGAAATGGCTCTGTGCAAACCTATAGAGCGGTACACACATATGATTCTGGTACTTGTGTCTGCCTGAACCCCGAGAGGGGGTACAGAGGAGGGAAGTTGCGTGCACACACTGGCCGAGAACATTAAAGACGTGTTCATGCAAATGCCGCTCATTCAGACCTGCGGAAACACATAAATACACCTGTCAGGAGGTGCGCGGATGATGATGATGAAACTAAGCGCAGTTGATGTGGATGCGGAGGCGACTCGGAATGTCTTATTTTTCTGTGATCTCTTTCTAGTTTACTCCAGTTCTGCACCAGCCCATAAATGTGCGAGATAATATTAAATTGTTGCAGTCATTTTGAGGACATGACAAACACCAGTAACATCCAGGTCTAACAATCGCTGATTAACACCGGTCATTGTATGATGTCCTCACAGCGTGTGTGGCCTTCCAAGATCTCTGTAATAATTAACTCCGAGGTGAATCTCTTCTCCCACTTAACATAAAACTTACGGGTCCTCCTAACGCAGGTTGCTCCCCGGTATGGCTGTCATCAATTCTGAACGTTGCTGTTCAATCATTTTAGAGCTACCATGTAGGTGTCTGTATATTCATCTTCTATGCAGTTCATCAGGATAAAGCCATACTTAATAAGTGGGTCTGCTGGAGATCTGGGTTGGAGAGGGTGTGCGAATCGCGTCATTTTGGCCCTGCCTCCATGACGCAATGTCACAAATGCGTCATTTTACCATGTGCGGCTGTCCAAAATGATGAGTGGAATCGCATCATGGAGGCTTCAAATCTGCCACTTCACTAGGAAGTGGGCAGATGTGGGAGATTGTCCTGCTCTCCCGGGAGTCCGAGAGACCTATCCGGATTTCGGGAGTCTCCCAGACATTCCAGGAGAGTGGGCAAGTATGGGTAAAACCCACGTTTTCTGTCACTATATAGGTATATGAACATATACATAAGCTTTGTAATTGGAGCAATGGAGATATATATTTGCATGAAATGGAATCTTGTTCCCATATTATCCTATAGACAGATGAAATTCTACATATATTTGGAGACTTTTTATGAAGCGTATTTGGGAACGCCTTTGGTATACACCGGTTGTTATTATTATCCTTTATTTATAAAGTACCCCAAGTAGTAGTCAAGCATAGAGAGATGGTTAGGCAGATGGTTGGTACGCCGTTTAAGAATAGGTGAGTATTCAGAGCCTGTTTGAAGGTGCACAGACTAGGGGAGAGTCGGATAGAAGGTGGGAGGTTGTTTCAGTGGAGGGGGCAGCCCGGGAGAAATCTTGTATACAGGAGTGGGACGAGACAACCAGAGTGGAGGAAAGGCGACGGTCATTGGCTGGTCACAGGGCATGGGAGGGACTGTGAATGAAGAGGAGTTAGAACAGGATTCTGTAGGGAAAAGGGAGCCAGTGTAAGGCAAGGTAGAGAGGGAAGACAGAAGTAGAGCCGCGTGAAAGGAAGATTAATCTGGAAGCTGCATTAAGTATAGAATGAAGGAGGGTGAGGTGGGAGTGGGGGAGGCTGGTGAGAAGAAGGTTACAGTAATTAAGATGGGAAATGATAAGTGCATGGATAATGGATTTGGTGGCATCCTGGGAAAGGAAGGGATAGATGCCGGTGATGCTGAGTAGTTGGAAGCGACAAGATTGGGCAAGGGATTGAATGTGAGGAGTAAAGGAGAGGGAGGAGTGAGGGTGACAAACAGGCAGGTGAGTTGGGGAACAGAGGAGATGGTGGTGTTGTTAACAGTTATAGTGAGGTCAAAGTGGGATGAAGATTTGAAGGAGGGAAGACAATGAGTTTGGGCTTGGCTATATCAATTCTGAGAAATCGTGAGGACATCCAGGAAGAGATGGTGGAGAGCCAACGGATACATGAGAGATATGTCATCGGCATATAGGTGATATTGGAGACCAAAGGAAGAAATGAGCTCAACCAGGGAAGAGGTCTACAGAGAAAAGAGCAGAGGGACAACAACAGAGCCCTGTTAGACCCCTACAGGAAGGGTGAAAGGGATGCAGGAGGAGGAGTCAGAAGTGGACAGAGAGAAGGAGGGATTGGAGAGGTATGAGGTGAACCATGCAAGAATGGAGCCAGAGAGACCAAAAGGAAGAAGGGTCTGCAGCAGGACGTCTGCCGCAGAGAGGTCCAGGGGGACGAGCACGGAGAAGCGACCCCTGGATTTGGTCGAGAGAAGATCATTGGTAACTTTAGCCAGGGTGGTTTTAGTGGAGTGGAAGGGGCAGAAGCCGGATTGGAGAGGATCAAAGGGGGTGTAATCCGAAAGGTACCTGCTGAGGCGGTTGCAGTTCTCTTAAATTGTCTGCTTAAATTAAGGTGCCGCATACCAGTCGCTCTCTAGAAGCCTCTAGAAAGGTGCCCAGGAGGAGGAAAACCTCAAGAATGCAAAGACTTTATCGTGACTTCAAAGTCCAACCTCCTACACTAGACATCCGCTCTTCACTAAGTTACATTTTCCTTTTAAAATACAGAACGGCATATCCTCATTTTTGGCTTATATGAATCACCAGGACTGTCTGTATTACATGTGTCCTGAGAGTGAGGGGACACCGGGACTGTCTGTATTACATGTGTCCTGAGAGTGAGGGGACACTGGGACTGTCTGTATTACATGTGTCCTGAAAGTGAGAGGACACCGGGACTGTCTGTATTACATGTGCCCTGAGAGTGAGGGGACAGCGGGACTGTCTGTATTACATGTGTCCTGAGAGTGAGAGGACACCGGGACTGTCTATATTACATGTGCCCTGAGAGTGAGGGGACAGCGGGACTGTCTGTATTACATGTGTCCTGAGAGTGAGAGGACACCGGGACTGTCTGTATTACATGTGCCCTGAGAGTGAGGGGACACCGGGACTGTCTGTATTACATGTGTCCTGAGAGTGAGAGGACACCGGGACTGTCTGTATTACATGTGCCCTGAGAGTGAGGGGACACCGGGACTGTCTGTATTACATGTGTCCTGAGAGTGAGAGGACACCGGGACTCTCTGTATTACATGTGCCCTGAGAGTGAGGGGACACCGGGACTGTATGTATTACATGTGTCCTGAGAGTAAGAGGACACCGGGACTGTCTGTATTACATGTGCCCTGAGAGTGAGAGGACACCGGGACTGTCTGTATTACATGTGCCCTGAGAGTGAGGGGACACCGGGACTGTCTGTATTACATGTGTCCTGAGAGTGAGAGGACACCGGGACTGTCTGTATTACATGTGCCCTGAGAGTGAGGGGACACCGGGACTGTCTGTATTACATGTGTCCTGAGAGTGAGAGGACACCGGGACTCTCTGTATTACATGTGCCCTGAGAGTGAGGGGACACCGGGACTGTATGTATTACATGTGTCCTGAGAGTAAGAGGACACCGGGACTGTCTGTATTACATGTGCCCTGAGAGTGAGGGGACACCGGGACTGTCTGTATTACATGTGCCCTGAGAGTGAGGGGATAGCGGGACTGTCTGTATTACATGTGTCCTGATAGTGAGGGGACTCCGGGACTGTCTGTATTACATGTATCCTGAGAGTGAGGGGACACCGGGACTGTCTGTATTACATGTATCTTGAGAGTGAGAGGACACCGGGACTGTCTGTATTACATGTGTCCTGAGAGTGAGGGGACACCGGGACTGTCTGTATTACATGTGTACTGAGAGTGAGGGGACACCGGGACTGTCTGTATTACATATGTCCTGAGAGTGAGGGGACACTGGGACTGTCTGTATTACATGTGTCCTGAGAGTGAGGGGACACTGGGACTGTCTGTATTACATGTGTGTCGCTGTTGTTTATTTAAAGTATTTTGTTGCATTACTGGAACTGCACCTAGAAATTTTATTTTCTGTCAAAATTCAACAGAAAGCTGCAAAATACGTCCCATTAAAAAGTGTGGCACAAGGTCTGGTTTCCATGACTGTTGAGCAATAAAATAAATCCATTTATTGATAGAAAAATGCTCCTTCTCTGAGCTCTTTTATAAGATCCCGCATAATAAAAATAAATTTTTCCGATAGAACTAGACACCCTCCTGTGTGACCCTTACCCTTACTAGTTGCCCAGCCTTCCATCAGGCAGAGTAAAGTATTGCACCTCCTCATTGACTGTGTCATATTCTGAATATTTGGACATCTTCCATCTGAAGAACAACAACTGTTAATCTTAGCAGCATGAAGTGAGCGATTACGAGCCAGAGGCCAATTACATTTCAGGTCACGTCTCGTGTGAAATCAGATCATTTTAAAATGCATGAATAACCGGCTGCAAATTAATGACTGGCTGAATTAGTGTGATCCATTTATTGATTAACTGTTATTTTATTCCTCTTGTGCTCTAAGGGCCTGAAACACTTTACAAATCATTGCTGACTGCCCAGGAGTGAATGGGTTACCAGAGCATTAAATTTAATATATATGGGAAAATGTATGGTCAAGTACAAGGATACGGAATGAGCGGTGTACAGGAGTATGATCGTGCAGGCACAGTACACATGTACCTGTGTATGTAGCGTAGGTGGCTAAAACTAACACCAATGTAATTAATGTATGTTCTATGACCCCATCCTTATTATGGCACCTTTCACCTGTTCTCACCTGCACTGTGTAATATAGATACATGCAGAGCCATGTACCCCTCATCCTCCCTTCTGATCCCTGAAATAGTATATAGGACCTGCTCTCTATCAGGGAAAACTCTACACTAATCTCCTGGTGTTACAGATAGAGGAGGAAGAGGCTGTGAGGGGTCTTGTTCCATTATGCCGCCCTGCTAGCACACTTTGTTTATTAATATAACTGTTAATTTTGATATAAAATTTGAAGATGGATCAATTAGTTTGTTTTAATATGACCCAGATGAGCGCTTATGTAATATTTTGATTGTATTCCTTTATGTTTTTCTCATTATTCACTGATTACGTGTATGCTTGCCTTAATACTTACTGATTCATATAGGAAAGTGTAGATCCAGACAGAGAGGCTCCCAAACATCCTGACACACATACACACATACACACATACACACATACACACATACACACATACATACACACACACACACACACACACACACACACACACACACACACACACACATACACACATACACACACACACATACATACACACATACACACACATACACACACATACACATACATACACACATACACACATACATACACACACATACACATACACATACACACACACTTACACACATACACACACACACATACACACATACATACACACCCACACACCCACACACACACATATACATACACACATACATACATACATACACACACACACACACATACACCTACCTGCATACACACATACATACACACATACACACACACACACACACACACACACACACACACACACACACACACATACACACATACACACACATACACACATACACATACACACACATACATACACACATACACACACATACACACACATACACACATACATACACACATACACACACACACACATACACACATACACACATACATACACACATACACCTACCTGCATACACACATACACACACATACACACATACACATACACACATACACCTACCTGCATACACACATACACACACATACACACACATACACACATACACACATACACACATACACATACACACATACACACATACACATACACACATACACCTACCTGCATACAGTACTAAGACTCACCAGCGTGTTTGTTCTGTGTCTAGGAGATGGGAAGCAGCAGCCCCCCTCAGCGGAACTGGAAAGGAATCGCTATTGCATTATTGGTTATTCTGGTGGTCTGTTCCCTAATCACAATGTCTGTAATATTGCTAACTCCAGGTGAGTGACCTCTGATTTACCTGTCTATTAAACTATTTATCATTACCTGTATTATTATTATAATGCAGGTAATGAATTATAATAATGCATATATTATATATTGCATATAATGCATATATTATTATAATGCAGGTAATGCATTATAATGTAAAACTGAACTCATTGTCTTTCCTCTGCCCAGACTCCCATCCCACGATGACCTCTCTATTGTCGTTAACAACACCACCATCTCCTCTGTCACCCAACTTCGCTGCCTGGGTCTCACCCTTGACTCCTCTCTCTCTTTTGCCCCCCACATTCATTCCCTTGCCCAAGCCTGCCGCTTCCAACTACGCAACATCGCCCGCATCCGTCCTTTTCTCTCTCAGGATGCCACCAAAACTGTCATACACGCACTCATCATCTCCCGCCTCGATTATTGTAACCTCCTCCTCACTGGCCTCCCCCACTCCCGTCTCTCCCCCCTCCGCTCTATACTCAATGCGGCCGCAAGACTCATCTTCCTCTCACGCCGCTCCTCCTCTGCCTCCTCTCTCTGCCTTGCCTTACACTGGCTCCCCTTCCCCTACAGAATCCTTTTCAAACTCCTCCCCACCACTTACAAGGCTCTCTCCAACTCTACTGCCCCTTATATCTCTAGCCTCCTCTCCATTCACACTCCTGCCCGCTCCCTGCGCTCGGCCAGTGACCGCCGCCTCTCCTCCACTCTGATCACCTCTTCCCATTCCAGAATCCAAGACTTTTCCCGTGCAGCCCCCTTCTCTGGAACGACCTCCCTCGTTCCATCCGTCTCTCTCCTACTCTGTGCTCCTTCAAACGTGCACTCAAAACTCACCTCTTCCTCAAAGCCTACCAACCATCTACTTAACCCCCATCTCCTCCCTTTCTTAATCCTCCCTTTTCCTCCTCTTGCCTCTTATGCCTGGTCTGTTTACCCTCCCTTAGGATGTAAGCTCGTATGAGCAGGGTCCCCTCCCCTCCTGTCTCCATACCTGTTCTTCCGCTCCGTCTTTACTGCATATGACTGCCCGGAGTTTCTGAAGTATTGGTACTTTTTGTTCATTGTTCTGTATGGTTTCACCCTGTATAGTCTACTGTTAGTACTGTGTGCGGCGCTGCGGATACCTTGTGGCGCCTAACAAATAAATGATAATAATAATAATAATGTGAAATATCAAGATATTTGCCTTTCAAAATGGTGACTATATGCCAATATGCCAGAATAGTGACTGCATGTGAATAATCCACGATAGTGACTGTGCGCCAATCTGCAATAATAATGAGGACGCACCGTTCTGCTTGTTACCATGCTTGCCAGGATAACATGTTCACATTAATGTAGGATTATATAAAACATTACAAGGGACAGATTTACTGCTTATTTTGAACAAATAGGTTTTGCTGTTATATTTTGCCCTGTATTTATCACCTGTCCGGTAACATTTTCTGGTCCCTGGTCCCCCCGAACACCCATTGTATTGTAGAAAACAGAGAAGATATCTGTGACATTTCCTTTGCGTACACACAGATGTAAGAGCCATGATCTCCTGGTCGCGGTGATCGGAGGCTGCCGCACTATGTGGCCGATTTGTGACATTTCTGTCTCTACTTTTGTCTTGTGACTTTTTCCTACTATATCTCAATATGACACCTAACTGTCCTATCCATGCGCACATGTATCTAATGGGTTCTAAGTCTCTGCACTTTTCAATTTCATAAGATCTTTTTTGTGACCTGCTGACAGAATTGTTACTGAATTTTGGTTCCTATTTATCACTCACCGAAATGCAAATCATCAATTTTTATAGCCACTTATCACGTACCCACTGATCAACTAGCATCCCGAAATCCTTCTCCATTAATTATTCTCCCAACACAGCCCCAATCTGAAGGTAGCGTGAGGATCCAGTCTCCTGCATACTTAGGTGTACAGTCTATCCACTGATAACGACTTCCTTTCTAATATTGTGTAGGTTCCCCTCACGTCACCCAAAAAATCCCTGACCCGTGGAGGTATGGCCTCCACAAGACCTCTGAAGGTGTCCTGTGGTATCTGGCACTCTAGTGGCAGATTCTTTAAGTCCTGTAATCTGTGAGGTGGGGCCTCCATGGCTCAGACTTGTTTTTCCAGCACATCCCACAGATGCTCTATTGGATTGAGATCTGGAGAAATTAAGGCCAATCAACACCTTGAGCTCTTTGTCATGTTACTAAAACCATTCCTGCAGTGTGACAGGGCGCATTATCCTGCTGAAAGAGACCATCAGGGAATACCGCTGCTATAAAGGGGTGTACTTGGTCTGCAGCAATGTTTAGGTAGGTGGTACGTGTCAAGGTAACATCCACATGAATGCCAGGACCCAAGGTTTCCCAGCAGAACATTGCCCAGAGCATCACACTGCCTCCGCCGGCTGCCTTCTTCCCATAGTGCCTTCTTCCGCACACGCACCTGACCATCCACATGATGTAAAAGAGACTGTGATTCATCAGACCAGACCAGACTACTTTCTTTCATCGCTCCATGGTCTGGTTCTGGTGCTTACATGCCCATAGTAGGAGCTGCGATGCTCTGTGTGTTCTGACACCTTTATATCATACCCAGCATTAACTTTTTCAGCAATTTTTGCTACAGTAGCTCTTCTGTGGGATTGGACCAGACGGGGTAGCCTTCACTCCGTATTGGAGATGCTCTGACCCAGCCGTTTAGTTATCACAATTTTTCCCTTGTCAAAGTCGCTCAGATTCTTACACTTGTCCATTTTTCCTGCTTCCAACACATCAACTTCAAGAACCGACTGATCAATTGCTGCCTAATATATCCCACCCCTTGATAGCTGCCATAATAATGAGATAATCAATGTTATTCAATACACTTGGAATCCATGCCTCAATGGGTCAGAGCTATTTTGGCGGCACAAGGAGGACCTACACAATATTAGGCAGGTGGTTGTAATGTTGTGGCTTATCAGTGTACTTATCACTGTGTTCTACCATTTCTCTGCCACCTGGTCCTTGCTCTGTCACCCACCCATGTTAATGCTGCTGAAACAGCCATGACCCCCCTTCTGGTGTCTCTCACCCCCCCTTCTTGTGTCTCTCATCCCCCCCTTCCAGTGTCTCTCACCCCCCCTTCTGGTATCTCTCACACACCCCCTTCTTGTGTCTCTCATCCCCCCCTTCCAGTGTCTCTCACCCCCCCTTCTGTTTCCCGTTACAAGGCAGCGCCGCTTTAAATTTAAGCTGTGAAGACGCCAAACTCCCGCGAGTTGAAGAAACCGGGGTATGATACATTTACCCCTTAGTCTCCATGAAAATGGCCACCTCCATAGTCATCAATACATGAACATAGGACACAATTTCTGAACTGTGTCATCATGCCACAGATGGAGAAGCCAACCACGTCTTGTACTGGCTCAGCATCAGGGAGAATGCCAGACTCTTCAGGGAGTGAGGGATATCACCCCTAGTTCAGGGAGTCTCCATGACATTCAGGGAGAGTTGGCAAGTATGGAATATATTTGTCTGAATTTACCCCCTTTGTTATATGAGTCTGTGGCTTCTTGGGTGACTCGTTGCTCTGTTTATATAAGTCTGCTGAAGTCTGGGTTTTGGGGAGAGTTTTATAAACTTTATGAGCCAATAATTTAAATGTGACTTTCAGATCTGTCATTATCAGTCACCAAGCCAATAGTATGAGTATTACTACTGAGCTGAGGCAGCTGAGTGACACTGGAGGTAAGGGGCCACTATGAGGGGACCTGTGCTAACGTGACCCAGCTCACTGATTCACGCGTGTGCAGTGGACCTGGGGCCCCGGACCTGCACTTATAGTTCCACTTTATAGAAAAAATATTAGCAAAAAATATAGAAAAAAATAAATAATAAAAATATTTTATTAATATTAACATATAAAAAATGCTTTATTTAAATAAGCAAAGCAATCTTCTCCTGATATCCCTGGAGACAGGGGGGAACCTTCTGGAGGTGTTGGTTGGGGAATCGCTGCTGAGGCTACCACAAGCATTAGTGCAGTCATCACCCTTGATATACAGGGAGAAGCCAGAAATAGGACTTTCTTCCTATAATAAATAAACCTCATAATTCGGGAACATTATGCTTCTGCAGATCTGCATAAAAGTCCTTCTCATGACACAATTTACAGGATGCAATCAGGATGCTTTAACACTGACACAACTCTTAGGAGACCTTCCCAACATGAACTTCTACAGATGCTCAATTAAACAGCATAATAGCCGTGATTCCTGCTCTCCGCTGGGATGTCGCTCAATTCAGCAACTTCAATTCAAAAGCCTGAGCAATAATTTAAACAATGTTTAGGGAAACAAGTGCATTATTTACATTGAGTCCATTGAGTTGAATATAGTGTGAATATTGGAGCCATTATCTCACCAGATTGCAGAGTCGTTACTGAACATCCGCTAAAAATCTTATTAATAAAAGCATTTCCCAGTCAATGATCAGCAGAGACGTCGTAAACTCCTAAAAATCAAAATATCACTGAAAGAAACCAGCGCAAAAGTAAATGATAAAAGAGATCAGAGATTAACCCCTTCCTAATATATATCAGCAGGTCAGAGATTAACCCCTTCCTAATATGTATCAGCAGGTCAGAGATTAACCCCTTCCTAATATATATCAGCAGGTCAGAGATTAACCCCTTCCTAATATGTATCAGCAGGTCAGAGATTAACCCCTTCCTAATATATATCAGCAGGTCAGAGATTAACCCCTTCCTAATATGTATCAGCAGGTCAGAGATTAACCCCTTCCTAATATATATCAGCAGGTCCGAGATTAACCCCTTCCTAATATGTATCAGCAGGTCAGAGATTAACCCCTTCCTAATATATATCAGCAGGTCAGAGATTAACCCCTTCCTAATATATTAGCAGGTCAGAGATTAACCCCTTCCTAATATACACTATATGGACAAAAGTATTTGGACACTTGACCATTACACCAACAGGGACTGTAATGACATTATATACAAATACTTTAATATGGATTTGGGCCCCTTTTGCAGTGATAACAGCTTCCACTCTTCTTGGAAGGCTCCACAAGATGCTGGAGTGTTTCTGTGGGAATTTGTGCCCATACATTCTGTAGAGCATTTCAGAGGTCAGACACTGATGTTGGACGAGAAGGTCTGGCTCACAATCTCTGTTCCAGTTCATCCCAAAGGTGTTCTATGGGGTTGAGGTCAGGGCTCTGTGTGGCCAGTCAAGTTCTACCACACCAAACTCATCAAACCATGTCTTTGTAGTCCTTGCTTTGTGCACTGGGGCACAGTCATGTTGGAATAGAAAAGGGCCTTCCCCAAACTATTGCCACAAAGTTGGAAGCATAACATTGTCCAAAATGACTTGGTATGCTGAAGCATTAAGATTGCCCTTCACTGGAGATAAGGGGCTTAGCCCAAACCCTGAAAAACAGCCCCATACCATTATCCCTCCTCCACCAAACTTCACAGTTGGCATAATGCAGTCAGGCAGGTAACGTTCTTCCGGCATCCGCCAAACCCAGACTCGCCCATCTGACTTTCAATCAGAGAAGTGTGATTCATCACTCCACAGAACACGTTTCCACTGCTCCACAGTCCAGTGTCAGTGTGCTTTACACCACTCCATCCGACGCTGGGCATTGGTCTTGGTGATGTGAGGCTGCATGCAGCTGCTCGGCCATGGAAACCCATCCATTAACCTCCGGCCACACAGTATTTGTGCTTACATTAATGCCAGTGAAAGTTCAGAACTCTTCAGCTGAGGAATCAGCAGAGCGTTGGCGACTTTTACGCACCATGCGCCCAAGCAGTCGTTGACCCCGCTCCGTGATTTTACGTGGTCTTCTGCTTTGTGGCTGAGTTGTTGTTGTTCCTAAACACTTCCACTTTCTAATGATATCACTTACAGTTGACCATGTAATATCCAGCAGGGATGAAATTTCACGAACCGTCTTATTACAAAGGTGGCATCTATCACAGTACCACACATCCTATCACAGTACCACACATCCTATCACAGTATCACACATCCTATCACAGTACCACACATCCTATCACAGTATCACACATCCTATCACAGTATCACACATCCTATCACAGTACCACACATCCTATCACAGTATCACACATCCTATCGCAGTATCACACATCCTATCGCAGTATCACACATCCTATCACAGTATCACACATCCTATCACAGTACCACACATCCTATCGCAGTATCACACATCCTATCACAGTATCACACATCCTATCACAGTACCACACATCCTATCACAGTACAACACATCCTATCACAGTATCACACATCCTATCACAGTATCACACATCCTATCACAGTACCACACATCCTATCACAGTACCACACATCCTATCACAGTATCACACATCCTATCACAGTATCACACATCCTATCACAGTATCACACATCCTATCGCAGTATCACACATCCTATCACAGTATCACACATCCTATCACAGTATCACACATACTATCACAGTACCACACATCCTATCACAGTACCACACATCCTATCACAGTACAACACATCCTATCACAGAACCACACATCCTATCACAGTACAACACATCCTATCACAGTATCAAACATCCTATCACAGTACAACACATCCTATCACAGTACCACACATCCTATCACAGTACCACACATCCTATCACAGTACCACACATCCTATCACAGTATCACACATCCTATCACAGTATCACACATCCTATCACAGTATCACACATCCTATCACAGTGTCACACATCCTATCACAGTATCACACATCCTATCACAGTACCACACATCCTATCACAGTACCACACATCCTATCACAGTACCACACATCCTATCACAGTACCGCACATCCTATCACAGTACCGCACATCCTATCACAGTACCGCACATCCTATCACAGTACCGCACATCCTATCACAGTACCGCACATCCTATCACAGTACCGCACATCCTATCACAGTACCGCACATCCTATCACAGTACCGCACATCCTATCACAGTACCGCACATCCTATCACAGTACCGCACATCCTATCACAGTACCGCACATCCTATCACAGTACCGCACATCCTATCACAGTACCGCACATCCTATCACAGTATCACACATCCTATCACAGTATCACACATCCTATCACAGTACCACACATCCTATCACAGTATCACACATCCTATCACAGTACCACACATCCTATCACAGAACCACACATCCTATCACAGTACAACACATCCTATCACAGTATCAAACATCCTATCACAGTACAACACATCCTATCACAGTACCGCACATCCTATCACAGTACCGCACATCCTATCACAGTACCGCACATCCTATCACAGTACCGCACATCCTATCACAGTACCGCACATCCTATCACAGTACCGCACATCCTATCACAGTACCGCACATCCTATCACAGTACCGCACATCCTATCACAGTACCGCACATCCTATCACAGTACCGCACATCCTATCACAGTACCGCACATCCTATCACAGTACCGCACATCCTATCACAGTACCGCACATCCTATCACAGTACCGCACATCCTATCACAGTACCGCACATCCTATCACAGTACCGCACATCCTATCACAGTACCGCACATCCTATCACAGTACCGCACATCCTATCACAGTACCGCACATCCTATCACAGTACCGCACATCCTATCACAGTACCGCACATCCTATCACAGTACCGCACATCCTATCACAGTACCGCACATCCTATCACAGTACCCCACATCCTATCACAGTACCACACATCCTATCACAGTACCACACATCCTATCACAGTATCACACATCCTATCACAGTACCACACATCCTATCACAGTACCACACATCCTATCACAGTACCACACATCCTATCACAGTACCACACATCCTATCACAGTACCACACATCCTATCACAGTATCACACATCCTATCACAGTGTCACACATCCTATCACAGTGTCACACATCCTATCACAGTACCACACATCCTATCACAGTATCACACATCCTATCACAGTACCCCACATCCTATCACAGTACCACACATCCTATCACAGTACCCCACATCCTATCACAGTACCACACATCCTATCACAGTACCACACATCCTATCACAGTACCACACATCCTATCACAGCTCCACACATCCTATCACAGTACTACACATCCTATCACAGTATCACACATCCTATCACAGTACCGCACATCCTATCACAGTACCACACATCCTATCACAGTGCCACACATCCTATCACAGTACCACACATCCTATCACAGTATCACACATCCTATCACAGTATCACACATCCTATCACAGTATCACACATCCTATTACAGTACCACACATCCTATCACAGTACCGCACATCCTATCACAGTACCACACATCCTATCACAGTACCACACATCCTATCACAGTATCACCCATCCTATCACAGTATCACACATCCTATCACAGTATCACACATCCTATCACAGTACCACACATCCTATCACAGTATCACACATCCTATCACAGTACCACACATCCTATCACAGTACCACACATCCTATCACAGTACCACACATCCTATCACAGTATCACACATCCTATCACAGTACCACACATCCTATCACAGTACCACACATCCTATCACAGTATCACACATCCTATCACAGTATCACACATCCTATCACAGTACCGCACATCCTATCACAGTACCGCACATCCTATCACAGTACCGCACATCCTATCACAGTACCACACATCCTATCACAGTACCACACATCCTATCACAGTACCACACATCCTATCACAGTACCACACATCCTATCACAGTACCACACATCCTATCACAGTACCACACATCCTATCACAGTACCACACATCCTATCACAGTGTCACACATCCTATCACAGTATCACACATCCTATCACAGTATCACACATCCTATCACAGTATCACACATCCTATCACAGTGTCACACATCCTATCACAGTACCACACATCCTATCACAGTACCACCCATCCTATCACAGTACCACACATCCTATCACAGTACCACACATCCTATCACAGTACCACACATCCTATCACAGTGTCACACATCCTATCACAGTACCACACATCCTATCACAGTATCACACATCCTATCACAGTACAACGCTGGAAGTCACTGAGCTCTTCAGAATGACGAATTTTGCACAAATGTTTGCAAATGGAGACTGCATGGCTGGTGCTGGATGTTATACACCTCTGGCAACGGGTCTGGTTGAAACACCTTAAGACAATAATTTAACAGGTGTGGCCAAATACTTTTGTTCATATATTGTATATTGTGTTCATATATCAGCAGGTCAGAGATTAACCCCTTTCTCAAAGAACCCAATAGATGAGCGAATAATACCCCCTTTCCAAGAGTGTATTAAATGTTGTTATGCTTTTCTGATCTGCAAATTGTGTATTTTTATCACCTAAACGTCTATTTATTGAAAGGGGGCTAAACCATCTCAGGATGAAATTAGCCAGGGTTTCCATATGAAAAAATGCTCTATTATTAAAATAAAGCAGGGTGTCTGTTTTTTTGAATTATTATTTTTTTGCATTTTTTTTATTTTATTTTTATTTTTAAACTTTAATATTTTGTATTTGTAGAATATGGAACTGGAAGCCCAACTCCAGGCTTCTAGCTCCAGCTCGCATGTCACCTCAAGCATGTGCAGGGGGTCCCAGGACCGGCTTGGGACGTCTCCTCTTAGTATCCTCTCCAGCTAGTATCTCCGGGGGCATCGCTCAGCTGCCCCAATGACGTTTTTGTGATAAATTGGGTGTTATTTTGTTTTATACCTGCGATAAGCAGCAAAAGGAAGTCTGGTCATAGGGGGACCCTTGATAAATATACCCCCATACCTGACCTTTCTGTAGTATTCAGTTATAACCTCTCATTGTCAATATAAAAATGAGAAAAACATGAAAGCCCGTGATCACGATGGCTTAGAGGGACAGATCTGAATATCTGTCTATTATACCTTTGTGCAAAAAAACCATTATAATTGATAAGTTGTGACATCCTCCATACACTATAAATACTGCTGGAGCACCTGTTACCAGACATGTCAATCACACACTACTGTAGATTGTATTCTGAGTGGGCTTATTACGGTTTGATTGAAGCTCCTCTCGCAGCACAGGTAATACGCTCCATCTGTACACAGCGCACGCAGCATATAACTCTACAGGCTGTGCATTGTACACAGCGGTGATGACATTATGCTTTACCTCTGCAATGTAACTGAAGTAGTATTTTCTTACATAGCCTGCAGGTGTCACTGTTGTCAGTGCTATTCATGACAGGGTCTTAGTCAGTGACTAAAACCTCACAGACATAAATATCCACAAGCAATATATTAAATAAAAGGATCACCGACAGCCATGAGTGTACAGTAACTTTCAGTTACATTTAATTGAACATATATATTATATACTGGTCATATTTCAGCACAAACATGAGAGAATTAAAAGAAAAAAACAACAAAAAATGATGGTCACATAATTGTCACAAAAAAGATGTTATAAGGACTGAAGAGCGGGGAGAGAGGTGATTCCCACAACCATGGATGTGGTATTAGATATTCAGAAAGACTATTCCTGTGAGATTGCTGCGACCATCTCTAACCTGGGATCACTGGGCCGGACACCTGTAGGTAACTAACCTGAATATTCATAGGATTATTTTTAATCTTCTGCAGAACATTCCCAATTACTTTTCTTGCCCTGAATTGCCATGAAGTAGCTTCCAGCAAAGAGTCGGAGAGCCAGGGATTTGCCGTCACTGCGCTGAGAAGACTGAGGCTAAAAGATAACGAGAGGGAAAATACATTAACAACCCGAAATAAATTCCAATAAGGGATCAAACCTTCTAATGTTGTACGGATGATATTATCTGTGGGGGAGGCCGGGACCTCTGTATTGTGAAGTCCCTGTGTATTCAGATGTTGGAGCTATATTTCAGCTTCTTCTTATTCCACAACACTTTCAGAGGATTTTATTTATGTGTATCAGTCCCCTGTTGAGCTTACAATCTAATTTCTCTATCTCAGACACACACACACCTGGGCCAATCCAGAACCAATTAACTAATGTGTCTATGGACCTAGGAGGAAACTGTCACGAACAAATGGGGAATATATAAAATATAGCAGTGCTTAAATATCTTTTATTATTATCAGTTATTTATATAACCCCAAGTTATAATAGACATACACCTGTCCTGTAATCATCTCAGCACCTCGGCCGCGTTATATATATAACTGCCAAGCTGATCGTAGTGTTATCTGGTGACCGTTGTTTGGGGATCTTCCACGCCAAATGAACCAAGGGGTCTATTTATTAATGTGATTTATTCCTTATTGCAGCTTATTGTGGTGAAAAATAATGATCTTTCTCCTCAATTTATAAATAAAATATCCCTGGGAAGCTGAGTATCGCTCTGTATTGGTGATACTGGCCCAGAAAAGTAAGGGTTAACCTACCGCTTGGCGGTGCCGGTCCGATAACAGAACAAGTTTAGCTGCAGTACATGATTGTAACACTTGGGGGGGGTATCACTGGATATACCTGGAGTGACCCCTGGATGTATAGTGCGGGAGCCCCTGTATCACCAGCTATCACTCCTTCATACTGTGGGAAATCAGACAGCCAATATTAATCAACACTGAGACCCGGCATAGAAATGAATTAGAATTGAATCTATCAGAACTAAAATAAAATCTCTAACAGACGACGCGTTTCACTGTAATCTCCTGTAGTTTTCTCAGAAGTTAATGGATAGAACCAAACCTAGTAATGTATTTAAACATAAATTAAATACATTACACATTATATAAGCAATCAGTGCACATTGATAATTGATGGTATAATTAACCCTTTGGGTATCTCTCATTTGTGATATGCCATAATATATACAGCGGGTTCAGTATGATTCACACCTCTCTCCATCTCATTAGCTTAATATTTGAAAATCTGCTAATTGATTATATTTAAAATTATTTTTGTGTTCTAGATAAGAACGTGTTGGTGTTGTGTGATTCTTTTACATTCCTAATAACATTACGGACTACCATCTACATGTTACATCTACATCTAACACACAGCCGCCAGCAGCTACACTGTAGTAAATATAGAACAGAGCTGCTCTTACATTTGATACCAAATTTGTACCACTAATATTTCATTTAAAACTTACAATATTATTCTGTAGAATTTATTTTCCCACATGTAAAACAATCCACTGTCTTAGATCTTAGTGGTGTGGTCAGTATTGTTCTTAATCATTTAAAACAAAAACTGGAGGCAAAGGAGTTTTAAAACTTTTTTAAGAATGACTCATATTTTCCTTGCATTAAATAGTTTAATGTGGGTTTTATTTAAAAATATAATAATTTCTATTAATAATGTCTCTAACTTTATGTGATGTGTAATTATGTTTAGTGATAAGCGAGATGGATCTCTCTTTCTTAGGGGTTCTGCAGAACAACAGTGATTCCTTTTCATTTTGCTCACTTGGTTGAATGCAATTGTTAATAATTCATTAGTGGACCCTCCTATTGTGACTGATTGGACCATATATATAGACTGTCTGCTGACGATTCCTGTGGGGCCCAGTACTAATTATCTGCACGGGCCGCCTAGTCTGTCCGGGCCCCTCACAACTATACCAGCCGTACCCCGTGGGGGTGACCCTGGACACAAGTGACTCAGAAATTTGTAGACACAAACAAAACCTGGTAGAGACAGAAAGGCAAACTAGCATGTTTATAGGAGAACATATAAATAATTAGACCAATGGGTCATAGTCTCTCCAAATCCAGTACATTGCGGTACCCGTATGTGACAGCATGTAGTGAAAGTTATGGAGACATTTCAAAAATCTAAATAATATAACATAAGCCTCAGAGCCCAGCAAAAACCAAATGGGGCCCTTGGTGGGATAGCAGTTTGGGAACTCTCTCTTCCGATCACCAAGTCTTCATGAACTAAACCTTACAGTGTTATCAACATATACATATTAATATACACATTATATCAGTAGTGTCCATCCATGATGTTACAAGCAGTACCCATATATGATCGTACCAGCAGTGCCCCTATATAAGTTTGAGAACTGTTCCCCAGTATGGTCAGCAGTGCCCATATATATGACTTTACCCAGCAATGCCAATATCATGAATTTATCCAGCAATGCAATGCAATGCTCCAGCCCCCCTACCCTATTATATGCACCGCCCACCATCCCTATACTGATATATGTGCGCCCCTTTCCCCATAAACATGCTCTACTTCACTTACCTTGTTGCCCGGCTGCCTGTCTTCTGCCCCCCTCCGTAATGCAGCGGCTCCCAGTCACTGATGGACTGGGCGCATGGGGCACAGTGATAACAACACTGCGCCGTGTGCTTTCAGCCTCCCAGTGCATGGGAGCCGCTGCATCGCAGAGACAAAGGGGCCAGTCAGTCAAACTAAGGGGCCCGGACAGTCCAGGGGCCCCAGACAGATGGAGAGGTCTCTCCGGGCCCCTCACAGCTGTACCGGCCATAACCCCTGATGGCGGCCCCTGGCCACAGGCTAGTATCACATTTTTTTCTATAACTGAGAGGGTAATATGCAGGAAACTGTGATACTGAGAAGTGAATGTTAGATTAAATTTTATGGAACACAATCTGTAATCAAATTAATGTTCCCATCCCAAAGAAAAATCAGCTGTGTGAAATATGGTCCATTCCAAATATAATGTTCCTCTAAAAAGGCTCAAGTTAAAATTGGCAAAACTAGGCCTGAGTCGGGTCCCCATGGCTGTACCAAGTGGAACAGATGTAAACTCCACATCCATAGAATCCTGGAGGCTAAATAGAGGACAGTGGCAGTTTTATGCTTTAAATTAAAAACAATGTATAAACTGCAGAGTGTTGATATCTCTCTTTTATTGGAACCAAACCTCCTTCACATGTTCAGACTATTACTGTAATTGAATGAATAAATTACACACGGATACCAATGTAAATTTGGCAAAATGTCACAGTTTTTATTTAAACAAAAATGGTGGCGGAGAGAGCAATGTGAGCTTACAACTGATAGCAGAACCAGACAGTAATAGGTCAGACTCATTACACCAGTGGACCCAGGATACAATCCTTTACAATTGACCGGTGCTAAGTCTGGCGTCAGTTAGGTTAATAGATCCTCCACACACAACAGGACCAAGAGTCAGGTTACATGGAAGAGGCAGTGACCTGCGGACAGTCAGCAGTAGCACCGTATGAATTAGTCGCTGACTGCGATGCTTTCCCGCCTACTGTGTCTCATCTGTAAGAGGTCCGACAGGAATGCAATTAAACAGGTACTTCTGACGGGCGGGAGGGAGGTATTCGGTGCAGCAAACAATGAGACCCAGCATCCGCTGGGGGGAGAATCTTTAGGGAAGCCTAGGACCCTCCCTGTGGATCTTATTGGCTGGGAATGCAGGAGACTTAACCCTGAATTGGTAAGTGAATGACACGCGCAAAAACACGAGTTTAAGTGCATTCGGCTTTATGGCCTCTCTTGTCATTACTGTTGTCAATGTGGTGACAGGTTATTGGCAGGTTATAGGCTGTAAAATAGGGATCGGATATTGTGGTGGGTATTGGTAGATCATTGACTGTAAAATAGGGATCGGATATTGTGGTGGGTATTGGTAGATTATAGGCTGTTAGACAGGGATCAGATAATGACTATAAGACTTGAATGGCTAATTTACGTGTAAAGGAGATTTACACCTTCAACTAACGTTAAGTTTTTGTGTCATAATGCAGCTATTACATCTATTCCTAGTCTCTCCTGTACCCTTCAGCCATGTCTATATATAACCAGCTAGTTATTTATTTTCATTGTCCTGATGTAGAACACAAATCTGCTCCCGGGATATATCCAATGTAGAGAGCACAGCGGGGCTGTGTCATATCCAAGTTCAACAAAAATAAACAGCTCTACTTTATGACAGAACAGACATGACTGAAAAGTACAGAGGAGCCAGAAAGGTAAAACACATTGTTTAGTTGAAGGGACATGTACAAGACAGTATATTAAAGTCACCTGAAGGTTTCTTGTTATGGTGACACAGATGTTTATAGGTCACTGAACTGGCTGCGTCTTTGCCACCATCTAAATGTGGTAATTGTGTGTAGTTTTTATTATATTTCAGGTTTGCAGATCCTTCCTGGGTCATTAGTGCACAATGGATATTATTATAATAATATCTTGTGAGAAATGTTCTTCGATTAGGGGATCAGTGATATCACTTGTATCTTATCTTCTGCCACTATCAACTAGCTGCTCGGCCAAGCTATATACATGCAGCTCTTCTCCTGCCTCCTCCTAATGAGTACGATACATTTAACAACCAATCAGGAATAATGCATTATGGAGTCAGCCAATGAGAGAGGACATAGCTATCCATCTTATTTTATATAAACTTTATTTATGTCAAATATTTTAGAGGAGTATTTTTGGTGCCTGCTTCCCATATACTTAAACACCTTCAAATGCAACATAACAATGAGCAATGATTGGTTCACATCAAACACAGCAAATAACCCATAAAACTCCATTTCTGTTTCTTTAGCTATGAATGAGCTGATTGCAGGTCCACCTTCCACAGCCAATTCCCCAGTACTCCCACAGCTTTGGACACCATGATTGGTGCTCAGGTGCTGTATCTACAGAGCAGGAGGGTAACAAAGGAACAGGATAGTAACAGAGTAGAAGGATGGTAACAGAGGAGCAGGATAGTAACGGAAGAGCAGGATGGTAACGGAAGAGCAGGATAGTAATAGAGGAGCAGGATAGTAACAGAGGAGCAGGATAGTAACAGAGGAGTAGGATAGTAACGGAAGAGCAGGAGAGTAACGGAAGAGCAGGATAGTAATAGAGGAGCAGGATAGTAACAGAGGAGCAGGATAGTAACAGAGGAGTAGGATAGTAACAGAGGAGCAGGATAGTAACGGAAGAGCAGGAGGGTAACAGAGGAGGAGACCTTTGGACAGGCCAATGTGAGGGTGTTCCTAGCAGCGGTGCTGGTGTCCTGTGGGCCTTGTTTTGTCTTTGTTTTTTGCAGCTTAATAAATTGTCTAATGCCTCTGTTCCCATGGACGTCTGTGGGGACAGCTGTGAGCTCTGGTAATTAGTTTACAGAGGAGAAATCTTTGGATTCTCTGCTGTTAACCCTTTGTTAAACATTCACCTTTTGCCGGCATTTTGGCCAGTTGGATGGGGGGTGGGGAGGTATTCTTTGTGGTTACAGCAGATATGCAGCAGCTTTTATGACTTTCTTACATAACTCATCAAATCTCATCACGAAGAACATAATGGTCTCTAATGAGCTGAAACGTGAGCATGTTCCCTTCAACACGCAGACACTTAATTCATGGAGAGCCCAAGGATTGCTCACCACAAACGTTCCCATTCTGCCTTGGAAACAGGAACATGTTCCTGCGTCTCGGAGAACCTGCCAGGAATGTGAATGAGGCCGTAGGGACCACTCTCAGCTTCTACCTGCAAAGTCACTTCTCACTTCAAGATGGTGATTCCTGTTAATTAATCCCCTGGAGATTCAGCGACTATTTCCAGCATGTGTCAATAGGCAATGAGCAAAATGTGCTGTTTAAGGTAAAACGCCGGAGAGCTCATGAATGTTTCATATCTCTGCTGTAAGAGCAGCAGCTGGTGCAGTGATGTGACCCCAAAGAGCAGCCTTTCATTATAGGAAGAAATAAAGAGATATTGTAATAAATGCCAGGGACACAGAAACAATGCAACAGCCCCACGATCCTACAGAGGGGTTACACATTACTCAGAATGTGCAGATGATATTACAGGGGATCCGCTTCTGTGTGTCTGAGACTCTCTGTTGCTTTCCAATATCCTGAATCATTTACTCTCTAAACCTGTGAAACTAGAAGACGCTTCTCCACGTGCTGCTCGGCCACAGAATCTGATGATCTTCACTCTAGAAGACAAGGAGCAAATTTACTTCTCGGGAGCTGAGAATTGTAATATTTGTTTCAACATTTTTGTTGCTTATTGATAATTATTCAACAAACGGCGGGGGGGGGGGGGGGGTCCCTGGGATGGGGGTCAATCATGATATAATATCCAGTGTCACATTCTCTGTGTTCGTATATCTTTTTAATGTTTTATGTATAAATAAGGATCCCTCATGGTCAGTCTGTGTAACTACCCACAATCATCATTTCATTCTCTTACTATAAGAGTTATATTTGGGAAAGTGAATGTCTCCTGGAAGTGACTGTTTATTCTGTATTCCGGCTTTCCCTGTACCTAGTATACGTGTGTTTCAGCCATGTCTATGTATCATCTTACAGTACGGAGCTTCCAAACTAACATCTTTTCAATTACAGTTTTAGATGTTAATGGATTTGTACACCTATTTTTTTTATTTACAATAAGTACTTTTATTAATTTGTTGGTCAGATACATTCTCAAGTATAGTGTATCTGACATGTCCCTGAACTTTGCCAGGATCCTCTCCCATGCCGTTCACAGGGCAGATGTAATGCGAGTACAAGGGCCACAGGGCTTCATCATTCTCCTGGTGTCAACGGTTAGAATTGTACAGCGCAAATCCTTTGTCTCAGTTTCTCCATATCTGTTACTTTTAGATCATTTATGTTTCTGATGAAACTATAATTATTAAGAGATGGTGGAATTAGGAATAAAAATGGATTATTTGGGAATTTGAATCATTTATCAGCACAAAAAACTCAAACTAAACAAAAAGGCTCCAACTCTGAAGCTTTTCCTCAGTCAGTTGTATTGTGTGCGACTCTCATCCTCTCACCCCACAATCTGCCCCTTGATCCCATCCACTCTGGTAAAACCATCTCTCAATCCAACCTCGCTCCCCAACTACCGTCCATCTCCGTCCTCTCCTCACAGATACTTTACCCTTGTTCCTTCCTCTCACTCCCTGTCTCTGTGTCTGACCTCCACCTCTCCTTCTATCTCATAATTATATCTTTGGGAGACTTCTCCCTTGGATCTGCCTCCCCCATGTATCAGACTCCCTCCCAGTCTTGCTGAAAACCCACTGGGCCAACTCAACATCAAACAACTCACCCACTCCTGCCGGGGCACACATACCAGGCTGTCCCAAACTCCAACCTAGGCCACACCTGCTTCCCAACTGTTCCTAATCCACACTAGATTGTAAGCTCTCAGGAACAGAGTCCTCCCCACCCATTTTATGTCCACAATTATCTCTTTACTACGTTGTGTGGCCAGTGCTGAGCATCTCTGTGGCGCTTTACAAATAAATTATAGTAATTAGCTACAAGTGAATAACAATTCCTGATTACATAAGAATTCGCCCCTTGTTTTGCACGTCTTATTACAGCTGTCAGTCTCTACCAGTATCGCACATTTGGATCCTGCAATATTCGCCCATTATTCTTTGCAGTAAATCCCATCAAGTTAGTTGGAGATTAGTTGTAAACTGCACATTTCAAATAATTCCACAGTTTCTCGAGGGGATTATGGTCTGGGCTTCATTGGGTCACTCTGGTACATTGATTTTTTGTGTGTTTAAGCCACTCCAATACAACGATTGCTGGATGCTTTGGGTAATAGTCCTCTGATTATAAGTCTTGTCTGACGTCCTTGGTCTCTGACAGATTGAAGCAAGTTTGGCTCTAGGATCTGTCTATATCTTGCTCCATCCTATCTGCCCTCTTTGTTGACAAGTTTTCCTGTCCTTGAAGCACAGAAGAAGCCACATAACATGATGCCCCCAGCACCGGCTTCCTGTAACTGTAATGTGGTGCATGATGCACAATGTTACTCTTATGCCAAATATAGTATCTAACATGGAGCCATAAGATACGTTCTGGTCTGAGTATTCCATTTAATCCTACGGGTGTGGCGGTCTCCAGTCTGCATTCTGAAAACTGTAGATGAGATTACAATGGGGTTATATTTCCACCCTCATAAATAATTTGTATTTAATTATTTACAATAAATACATTGTTTACAAAGGAGGGAAGTTCCCCCACAGTATTAATACATGTAGGTCATTAGATATAATCTAGGAGGAAGCAGTTACACATCAGTAAGATGAATAAATCTCCTGGTCTGTTCTGTAACAGATAGACAGCTGTTTATCATCTCTATGGTCCAGAACTACATGATTAGTGTGAATATCAGACATCACTGTCATTATATACTAAGAATATTAAAGGAAATATGTTATTTGTAAAACTGGGGTTTTGCTCTTTTTCAGATGAACCAACGAATTCATCAGAAACAATCCTCACGTTGGATGATCTGTTCAGAAAAGAGTTCTCCATCCAAAATCCAGAACCCAGGTGGATCAATGGTAGGTGGGGAAACGTTCTTGTGTCGCTGCGTCAGTGGCCACATCGCTCTGCTACAAAGTGTCCACGTGGAAAACGTTATATATTTATGCTTGTATTGTTATTTATCATCCCGGTTACATTGACTATCCCAGAATATTGGAGCTGTTGCACATTGATGTATTTATGACAGAGACAATCCCCCGACTCTCCTCACTATATACAGTGAGCCCATATAGTAGAAGATGGAGATCATACGTGGCCAATTCTCCTATTTATTTGGTTTTTATAAACCTCAGACTGAATATTCATCTGAGGCACATTGTCCTTCAGCTGCCGGCAACAGTACTAAGGACAATACCTGTTAGAGTCAGGACTGTGTATTTGTTTTATATCTGGATAAGAATTAGTCTAGGTGGCGATAAATTGTGATGTTATTGTCTTCTGCTGCATGAAAACATGGATTTATTGGTGATAAATCAATCGTCTTAGAAACAGTAAAATTAGAAGTATTAGTAGTAGTAGCAGTAGTATTAGTATTAGTAGTTTTAGTGTTAGTAGTATTAGTAATAATAGTAGTAGTAGCAGTAGTATTAGTAGTATTGGTAGTTTTAGTGTTAGTAGTATTAGTAATAATAGTAGTAGTAGCAGTAGTATTAGTAGTATTGGTAGTTTTAGTGTTAGTAGTATTAGTAGCAGTAGTATTGGTAGTTTTAGTGTTAGTAGTATTAGTAGTATTGGTAGTTTTAGTGTTAGTAGTATTAGTAGCAGTAGTATTAGTAGTATTGGTAGTTTTAGTGTTAGTAGTATTAGTAATAATAGTAGTAGTAGCAGTAGTATTAGTATTAGTAGTTTTAGTGTTAGTAGTATTAGTAATAATAGTAGTAGTAGCAGTAGTATTAGTAGTATTGGTAGTTTTAGTGTTAGTAGTATTAGTAATAATAGTAGTAGTAGCAGTAGTATTAGTAGTATTGGTAGTTTTAGTGTTAGTAGTATTAGTAGCAGTAGTATTGGTAGTTTTAGTATTAGTAGTATTGGTAGTTTTAGTGTTAGTAGTATTAGTAGCAGTAGTATTAGTAGTATTGGTAGTTTTAGTGTTAGTAGTATTAGTAATAATAGTAGTAGTAGCAGTAGTATTAGTAGTATTGGTAGTTTTAGTGTTAGTAGTATTAGTAGCAGTAGTATTAGTAGTATTGGTAGTTTTAGTGTTAGTAGAATTAGTAGCAGTCGTATTAGTAGTATTGGTAGTTTTAGTGTTAGTAGTATTAGTAGCAGTAGTATTAGTAGTAGTAGCAGTAGTATTAGTAGCAGTAGTATTAGTAGTATTAGTAGTAGTAGTTGTAGTATTATTAGTAGTAGCAGCAGTAGTATTAGTAGTAGCAGTAGTATTAGTAGCAGAAGTAGTAGTAGTAATATTAGTAGCAGTTGTAGTATTAGTAGTAGTATTAGTAGTAGTAGCAGCAGTAATGTTAGTAGTAGTAGTATTAGTAGTATTAGTAGTATTAGTAGTTGTAGTATTATTATTAGTAGCAGTAGTATTAGTAGTAGCAGTAGTATTAGTAGCAGAAGTAGTAGTAGTAATAATAGTAGTAGCAGCAATATTAGTAGCAGTTGTAGTATTAGTAGTAGTATTAGTAGTAGTAGCAGCAGTAGTAGCAGCAGTAGTAGTAGTAATAGTAGTAGCAGTAGTGTTAGAATTAGTAGTAATTTTAGCAGTAGTAGTTTTAGTATTAGTAGTAAGTTTAGTACTAGTAGTATTAGTAAGTATAATGTAGTTGACACTTTGTAATGTAACACTACGTGCCTCCTATTTGCCCCGACTCTAGGGTAGTTCAGGGACTGTTAGGAGGCGCCATTGACGTGAGTGACATTGCTGGGGTCTTTGTAGGGAGGGAGGCGGATGGAGGTGACCTAGGTCTTTAGAATTACTAGGTGCGTCCCCCAGTGAATGTGACACGCCCCTAGTGAGATGTGATTGGACAGATGTTGGTAGGTGTGCAGAATGTAGAGTATTATCTTATATAACACTACATAGAATTCCATGTCCCACAATCCCCTGGGGTTTAAGTGACACTCACCTGTGTTCTGTGTAACAAGCTGCATCCTGCGGTGTCTGCGATAATTATACAGACATGAGATCATTTGTGTGCTTTCCAATACTCTCTTTGTTACCTGTTGGTGTAACCTTACTCTGTGTTACATGTCAGGTAATCTTCTAGTTCTCCTGCTTATTGTGTAATAAGGTCCATGCTGTGCAGGAATCCTGTATTTAGGATACTTTAAGGTTTTTTTCAGGTTTGGCTGTCGGAGAATCTCTAATAATATTCTCAGTATACACACAAAGCACATGGAAGATACAGCTGAGGAAAGTGTGTTCTGTCTACTGTATGATTAGGTATTGGTGTATGTTATATGTGTACGTGCTGTGTATTGGTGTATGTTATATGTGTACGTGCTGTGTATTGATGTATGTTATATGTGTACGTGCTGTGTATTGATGTATGTTATATGTGTACGTGCTGTGTATTGATGTATGTTATATGTGTACGTGCTGTGTATTGGTGTATGTTATATGTGTACGTGCTGTGTATTGATGTATGTTATATGTGTACGTGCTGTGTATTGATGTATGTTATATGTGTACGTGCTGTGTATTGGTGTATGTTATATGTGTACGTGCTGTGTATTGATGTATGTTATATGTGTACGTGCTGTGTATTGATGTATGTTATATGTGTACGTGCTGTGTATTGGTGTATGTTATATGTGTACGTGCTGTGTATTGATGTATGTTATATGTGTACGTGCTGTGTATTGATGTATGTTATATGTGTACGTGCTGTGTATTGGTGTATGTTATATGTGTACGTGCTGTGTATTGGTGTATGTTATATGTGTACGTGCTGTGTATTAGTGTATGTTATATGTGTGCGGACTGTGTATTGGTGTATGTTATATGTGTACGTGCTGTGTATTGGTGTATGTTATATGTGTACGTGCTGTGTATTGGTGTATGTTATATGTGGGCGGACTGTGTATTGGTGTATGTTATATGTGTACATGCTGTGTATTGGTGGATGTTATATGTGTGTGTGGCTGTGTATTGGTGTATGTTATATGTGTACATGCTGTGTATTGGTGGATGTTATATGTGTGTGGGCTGTGTATTGGTGTATGTTATATGTGTACGTGCTGTGTATTGGTGTATGGTATATGTGTGTGGCTGTGTATTGGTGGATGTTATATGTGTACATGCTGTGTATTGGTGTATGGTATATGTGTACGTGCTGTGTATTGATGTATGTTATATGTGTACGTGCTGTGTATTGATGTATGTTATATGTGTACGTGCTGTGTATTGATGTATGTTATATGTGTACGTGCTGTGTATTGGTGTATGTTATATGTGTACATGCTGTGTATTGATGTATGTTATATGTGTACGTGCTGTGTATTGATGTATGTTATATGTGTACGTGCTGTGTATTGATGTATGTTATATGTGTACGTGCTGTGTATTGATGTATGTTATATGTGTACGTGCTGTGTATTGGTGTATATTATATGTGTACGTGCTGTGTATTGGTGTCTCCATAACTGTTCTTCCGCTCCATCTTTACTGCATATGACTGGCCGGAGTTTCTGAAGTATTGGTACTTTTTGTTCATTGTTCTGTATGGTTTCACCCTGTATAGTCTACTGTTAGTACTGTGTGCGGCACTGCGGATACCTTGTGGCGCCTAACAAATAAATGATAATAATAATAATAATATGTGTGTATGTATATATGTGTATTATACTGTATGTATGTGTATTATTCTATATGTATGTATGTATGTATTTGTATTATACTGTATGTATGTGTATTATACTGTATGTATGTGTATTATTCTATATGTATGTATGTATGTGTATTATACTGTATGTATGTGTATTATACTGTATGTATGTGTATTATTCTATATGTATGTATGTATGTATGTATGTGTATTATACTGTATATATATATATATATATATATATATGTATTATACTGTATATGTACGTGTATTATACTATATGTATATTATACTGTATGTGTGTATGTATAGATGTGTATTATACTGTATGTATATGTATGTGTATGTATTATACTGTATGTATATGTTTGTATATTATACTGTATGTGTATGTATGTGTATTATACTGTATGTATATTATACTGTATGTGTATGTATGTGTATTATACTGTATGTATATGTATGTGTATTATACTGTATGTGTATGTATGTGTATTATACTGTATATGTACGTGTATTATACTATATGTATATTATACTGTATGTGTGTATGTATAGATGTGTATTATACTGTATGTATATATATATATATATATATATATATATATATATATGTGTATTATACTGTATATGTACGTGTATTATACTATATGTATATTATACTGTATGTGTGTATGTATAGATGTGTATTATACTGTATGTATATGTATGTGTATGTATTATACTGTATGTATATGTATGTGTATTATACTGTATGTGTATGTATGTGTATTATACTGTATGTATATTATTCTGTATGTGTGTATGTATAGATGTGTATTATACTGTATGTTTATTATACTGTATGTATGTGTATTATACTGTATGTATATTATTCTGTATGTGTGTATGTATAGATATGTATTATACTGTATGTTTATTATACTGTATGTGTATTATACTGTATGTATATGTATGTGTATTACACTGTATGTGTATGTATGTGTATTATACTGTATGTATATTATACTGTATGTGTATCTATGTGTATTATACTGTATGTATATTATACTGTATGTGTGTATGTATAGATGTGTATTATACTGCATGTATATGTATGTGTATTATACTGTATGTGTGTATGTATAGATGTGTATTATACTGTATGTTTATTATACTGTATGTGTATGTATGTGTATTATACTGTATGTGTGTATGTATGTGTTTTATACTGTATGTGTATGTATGTGTATTATACTGTATGTGTGTATATATGTGTATTATACTGTATGTGTATGTATGTGTATTATACTGTATGAGTGTATGTTAGATGTGTGTTATACTGTATGTGTATGTATGTGTATTATACTGTATGTATATTATACTGTATGAGTGTATGTATAGATGTGTGTTATACTGTATGTGTATTATACTGTATGTGTATGTATGTGCATTATACTGTATGTATGTATATTATACTGTATGTGTGTATGTATAGATGTGTATTATACTGTATGTTTATTATACTGTATGTGTATGTATGTGTATTATACTGTATGTGTGTATGTATGTGTTTTATACTGTATTTGTATGTATGTGTATTATACTGTATGTGTATGTATGTATGTATGTATGTGTATTATACTGTATGTATATTATACTGTATGAATGTATGTATAGATGTGTGTTATACTGTATGTGTATTATACTGTATGTGTATGCATGTGTATTATACTGTATGTGTATTATACTGTATGTGTATTATTCTGTATGTGTATATATGTGTATTTTACTATATGTATATGTATTATACTGTATGTCTGTGTGTATGTGTATTATACTGTACTGTGTGTCCCTTTAACAGCCCCTTTACCCCCAGGCTATTCTACATGATTAACACCCCCCATTCCTCCCTCTATAAATTCCATACAAACCTACATATATTCCCCTCCTATACTCACACAACCTTCTGACCACCAGACCAACATCACGTGTCATACCGCCCAACATGCAAGGGCAGGGTGTGTGGCCATGTCATGATGGGGGTGTGGCCATGTCACCATGGGGGTGTGGCCATGTCACTATGGGGGATGTGGTAAAGTGCTAGGCTGCCCATTAGATTTTTTAGACATAATACCAAAGATAACCCCAACAGTGGAGTCTATTAATTTCTAATATATTGCTGGTATGTATTCCTAATTTTGTAGTATATTAGGGGGTGCACTCCATGAACTGCACTCCATGAACAGCACTCCATGAACTGCACTCCATGAACAGCACTCCATGAGCAGCACTCCATGAACAGCACTCCATGAACTGCACTCCATGAGCAGCACTCCATGAGCAGCACTCCATGAACTGCACTCCATGAACTGCACTCCATGAGCAGCACTCCATGAACAGCACTCCATGAATAGCACTCCATGAACAGCACTCCATGTTCCAATGCCAAAAAGAGAAAAGAAAGTTCTGATATCGGAGGCACTTTTTCTTTAACACTAACACATAGGCTCACTTTCAACCTTGTCTTTTTGGTATAGAAATATTACATTTTTTTTATTTTATTTCAACTATTTAAATAATGACTTGTAAGTACAGTAATACTCCATTTGTATTGCAAAATATAGGATAAAAACTGGTGAAATAGATAAAGAAATAGAGGGATCTGATTAAATGCCTGGGGTGGGGGGTTATTATACCCCTATGTTGGTCCTCTATGCTCTCTATATAGCAGTGTGTTCTCACTTGAATTGTTTGGATTTTCTTATAATAGTTGATTATATTTCATATCAAGAAAGCTGGTATTAACTGCATTATTACTGTGTATGAAGGCTATATGTCCCTTATTTATTACATATATCAATAATTCACATGACAGAAGGGATTATTAATATCACAATATCTTAAATCTTTAGGTGTAGTCTGGATTTTGTTTTTTTTATTTTGTGTAGATGTCTATTCTCAGCTCTGTGTTATTAACTGTTTATAATGATGAAATTCTTGGAGCTCCTTCGTTTGTTTTGTTTTTTATAACATATATTTTTTCAGAATGCTTATTATTTATTCCCTTCTGTCATCGGCCACTTGTTATAGGCTCAAAATGTAACTGGCAGTGGATCTTACAATGTTACAGACATATCTGATACAACGTTTCTGTTCCTGTATATTGTCCTTCTGTAACATTATTCTATCATTGTGTTATCTACACCAGGATCATATTCACTATAATACTCTGTTATTGATGATGTTTTGCTAGTTCTTATTTATATATTTCAAAACAATTGTCATTGTTTATAGTCAGTGCAGCGTGATCCCACATTACGTGCTATTCACTGACCCTCCGCTACTGAGCGGCCGCTCGTTGTTCTGTAGATTTTATTTCTGTCCCTACAACTTATTTGCTATAAAGTGACTGAGCACATAGAGGACCACAAGTGCGGAGCAGCTGCGCGTCCTCCGACCTACGTTTCGCCTGCGCTTTGTCTCCCTTTCCCCAACTTTCCAACCCACGGGACAGACATGACGGGACATTCGGGACTGTCCTGCTGACATTGGGACAGCTGTGAGGTTTGTTGTGTGACTGGATCACGTCGCCCTCTAAGCACTTTCCCATCTACCTGGTCCAATATGTAATATGGGGCGATTACCCTCATGTATCTAAATCTTCATTTCTATAGTTTATAAGCATGTGAGCAGCGCCCTCTGACCACTTTATCAGTCTATTAATGCTGTGTGTAGAGTATGCTGGCGCTACACACAGAAATGATATTATTACATGTGTTATATCCTGGGAGCACTGTGTGAGTTCCTGGTCCTGTCCCTGTATCACTGAGGACATAGAAAGATTAATATTGGGGCAGTGACTGCTGGAGACGGCAGAATCTGCTTCTTTCTTATTAGAACTCAGCCGCTGAATGTAATACAGAGTTTTACTTTCCACCAATGATACATTGAATTCTTTTTCATATGTTGTTTTTGTGATTGTACAGTATTGTGTGTTGTTGGCGCCTTCCCTTCTCTCTCTCTTCTCTGTTCCTTTTGTAATTCTGTGTATTATTATAGTTTTATCTTCATCTTTGCCTTGAAACGCAGAATGGAGGTGAATGGAAGACTGAGCGAGAGAGATTAGAGAATATTACACAGTGACGGAGACGCTTCTGCTTTATGTGGTATAAAAGGCAGCTTCTACCATATCTGTACCAGACAGGTGCCCTAATTGAAGTTGTAATTAGCAGCCGTCTTCTAGAAGCCGTCAGTTTCCCTATTAATTGTATGATACAAGTCATTCTCGGCAGAAATGGATGGAAATTGTGTGTTCATTTACTTACATACAACTAATAATACGGCAATAACATATATGTTCTATAGAATTTGCTATTATCTTTTCTACTCAATTTTCTGCTGTTAATTTACCACATCAGTCCATAGACAATGACTTTAAAACACTATAAAACAAATAAAAAACAGGTCGAGGCTTTTATTGACCCGCCCACTGCGGCTGGACGGCGTCACGTACTGCGCAGAGCATCTGTAGTACATAATGGGCCTCATTCATTGAGGAACGTACTCATTTCTTTTTACGTACGTTTTCTCCTGGACAAAACCATGTTACAATACAAGGGTGCATATTAGTCTATTAGTTTTCATATAAGTTCAAAATTGGCTTTTTTTTCCTAGATCAACATTAAATTTCAAAGTACAAATAAGCTATCAAGTATTTGTGTACTACATGAAAAATAATAAACAAATTTGCACCCCTTGCATAGTTAAATGGTTTGGTGTTGCAGTCGACGTCTTGTGCAAAGTAAATATGTAAGCGTCATCCAAGTTCATAGTTTAAATCCAGAATATACATTAATGGTCTGATTCAAGTCAGAACACAAATTGAGTGTTTTTAAAAAGAGTAACCTTTGCATAGTATTCAAATGTTTCTTAAGATACGTTACAATTTGAATAGGTGTGACGTAACCCTTCGTATAATCACTATTCCTGGAATCATAGACACACACAGAGGCTGAAGTAGATTTTAGGAGTAATTGCACTATGTTTACTACAATGTATTCACATCAGAAAGAACATCATTTTTATATCATCATAAATTAAAATAACTGGTAACAATATAATAACAAAGCAATTAAAAAAACAATAAGAACAAATTTAACTGTAGTTTTTTTCCCCAATATTATCCACATATCTGAGATTTTTTTTTATTTCATCTATTATTTTAAACTAACTAAATAACTAACTAACTAACTCCTCAATGCGCACAGTGCAGAGCGGGTGGAGAACAAATCTTCATTGTGTTGTGTTGTTGTGTGATCAGTCATCACTATCACCCTGCCCTGCAGAACATGACACTTACTGCACAGTAGCTGTATGTGAACACGCCTGTACTGTACATGTCTTGTCTTATGTTGCCCCTCCCCCTCCCCTTATCAGACATGTGTGAATGTAAATTGCTGCAGTTGTGTAAGTTTAGTTCCTGGACATGTGCAACGCGAAACCACACAAGAAACACTACACAACCGGGCGTCAGGCTGGGAATAAGCTGCAGTCAGATTTTATATCTGGAACTGAATATAAGGAAATAAATAAGTGATAACAGATCCAGGATTTCAGACTCACACCAGGTGTGACACTCAGGGGACACAGCGATCTTAGGCTCACAGCTACAGTACTCACAGGTAGTAATAAGTAACGGTCAGAGTCTGTTACCCTGTCCCAGCCTAAACAGCATCGTTATATACAGACTGCCGGACATGGTTTGCGACACCCCCTACAAATAACACTATATTGTGATGTTATTGCTGCTGCTAAACCGCGTTGATTTTCTATCTGACATTTCCATTTACACCTCATTACGTTCCACGCTGTAATGTGGTTTCAGAAACATAATAATGATTGATAGCACAACCTCTACAATCTACACAGCCAAATAAACAATCATATGAGTTGTAATATAGACAGATGGTTTCACACCTGCCCATAGTGCCCCCTCCGCTGTATTCAAGGGATGGAGAATGTCATTTAACTGGACCTAAAAATAGTGATCATTAAACCAGATTGACAGCACTGACGGAGATTTCATCAAATGCAATTGGACATCCGGTGACAACAGAGGCGGAGGGAAGATATAAACGACTGTGTATATACCACCATATAGAGGGTATTATGTGACTGCCTGCACACAGTCTAACCTGCGGCTCTCCAGCTAATCTGCCAGGACATGCTGTGCTTTGTAGTTCTACAGCACTGAAGAGCCAGACACTGATAAAAGTAAAGTATTATTGATTAATGTCCTCACAGTAGGTATAACCCCGATTTGTAAAGAAAACACTATCTGAGGGTGCAGTTGTCCTTCAGTCTCCTGAGTGAGAGGACCCCCCGGGTGTCTGCACGCTGCTCGTTCTGTGGCGGGATGTTGTAGGTGTTATGTGTACAGAGCAGGGATATATTACATATAGCCGGCGAGTTACATGAACCAGAGAACACACGATCATTTCTCCTCATGCTCAGAATGATACATTGGTATATTTCCAAGACCAAATAAAGCTATTTATAGTTATAGCTGTGGATACTGATTATCAAGTGAACCACAGGAGCTGCTGCAGCGATAATACCGCAGAGAATCTCCACACGGACTCACTTCTTCTTACAAACATCACACGGAACCAAGCCTATGCTCATGTGTAGGCCGCAGTTCTAAACAAACATGATAAAGAGGAATATTAATGATTGAGCTATTTGGAGGGATCTTCACTGGAAAACTTAATGTAAACAGATTGTGTCACCTGAGCGACCCCTGTTTATATAAAACTAACTATATATATATATATATATATATATATATATATATATATATATATATATATATATATATATAGTGACAGAAGCTCTGGGCAAGAGGTAAATGGCAGGTACATAAGTCCCAGGTTCCTGTTGTTTGTATTTATGCAGACTGATCAAGAGATGCACCTGGGAGGTGCCTGTGAAGGCAGCTGGGATATGCAACCAGCCTCTCAGACCTGGGGAGGAGGTTAGTTGCCTCCTGAGACACTCTGCTGCAGAGAGCAATGATATGTTGTAGTTCTGAGAGAGGGTCTTGCTAAATGTATTAGCTAGTAGCCAGATGGCTAGGATTTTGTTTACATTTTGTGTTGTTTACAAGCTGGTGAATAAACTGTCTGTGGCTGTTATCCTGAAGCCTCTGGACTTGTGTGGTTACTGCTGCTGTTCATCGCATCTTCCCCCAGGAGATAGTACCTGTACCCCTGATTATACTACATATGGTGGAGAATTGGCTTGCAAAGATCTGCGCATGTCAAGAATAGCAGCAGTTTTGGAGATACTTGCAGAAACCAGCTCTGTGTATGTGCTTGTAACGTTTAAAAGGGACAAACACTGCAGAGAAATACGTGCATGTCTTGTCATGTGGATAAAAGCAGCTAAAAATTGGAATGTTTTGCTCAGGAACAGTGGGAAACAGAGAACCACGTGGATGTGAGTAATAAATGCTGCTGTGAAGTACTGTTTGAACAGATTTGCTGCATATATGATGATTTGAGAGAAGCTGAAGGTTGTCAGTGAAAACTGGCTATTTGTGTTGGAAAAGCAGAAGTGTATGCACAGACCAATGAGACACAGATTAAAGGCAAATAAATCAAGTGTTTTCATGGACTCAGTTTAATTGCTCTAAAGCAGGAGTGTTCATTATTTCTGGGAAGAAAACCCAAGTATATGTTGCTGAAGTCTAGGAAAGGTGTGTTTTCTGCAAAGCACAAATTGGGTGTGGCCTGGTTCTGTGCAAAGAGCAAGAGACTTTAAAGAGAAAAGATTATTGAGAATCTTGGGCAGCGTAAAGTGGATGTTTCTGTGTGGAAACAACAGGAACCATGCAAATGTGTTTGCAAAACTATTGAGCAGAAGTTAAAGGGGAAAGAAAAAAAGTTTTTACTCGGCTAAGGAAAAGTTTGAGACATATGCTGGGTGTTGTAGTGCCACACATGTTAAGTCAAGTGCGGTGCTCCTTCTATAAAGAAAAAGCAGAAGCCTACTGTCTCAACCCAAAAAGAGACTGTGTGAAAATGTAAAGAGAAAGGCACCCAATTTTAGGAAAGTACTTTATATGACAAAGTCCTATGGACCCTGACCTGGGGCATCGCCAGCTGATTAAGAAGTCTACAGTCTGTCCTTCTCCTGCACTGGGAGGTAACATGGAAGATATAGTCAAAGCGTTGATACAATTTTCTGTGGTCCAGCAGGCAGCTAATGCAGCTCAGCGGGAAGCTACCAGGGTGAGGCTATTAGTCATTGAGGAGTTCCAGAGGCAACAACAAGCAACCAATGAACAGTTCCAGAGAGAATGTCACCAAGACCATCAAGACCTCAAAGAGGTGGTGCAGGCTCTAGTGTCCCGGTCTGACAAGGCTTTTCCGGAGGTCACAACCAGCTCCAGCTCTATATCAACTAGTCATTTCCTTCAAAAGATGACCAAGGAGGATGATATAGAGGCCTATTTAGCAACGTTTGAGAGAACTGCTGAAAGGGAAAATTGTTCAGTGGGCCGACCTGCTGGCTCCCCTCCTATCTGGGGAGTCACAAAAGGCATACTATGATCTCAACTTTACTGATACCAAGGACTATGATAAAGTGAAGCCGGAAATTCTGACCCATTTGGGTGTCACAAAGGCGCAAAGAGTACATAGTTGGGGACAAGAGGAGGATAAACCTCCCCACTCGCAGATGCGTGACCTAATCAACCTCACTAAAAAATGCTTATAACCAGAGACTTTGACAGGCCCCCAAATTGTGAAAAGGATCGTGATGGGTAAGTCATGGAGACCCCAAAACAGCAGACCAGCTCGTGGAGATGGCCGAGAGGTATCTGGCAGCTGAGTGTACCCCGTCGGCCCCTAGCTCCGCTACGCCGATCTCCAGTGACCTCTGGTAAGACTGTTCCAGGGGAAAAGGGTGCTGGGCGGTGGAATAAGCTGAAACATACAGATACCGATGGTCGGGAACCTGGAGATTGGCCAGTTATGCCAAGAAGGTCCCAGCCTCGTAGAAGACTTGATAGAAATATGATAAGATGTTTTAGATGTGGTGAATTAGGCCATATTGCTGCTAACTGCTCACTTACCTCTGAGTCTATGTAGTGTGATACTGCTTATGTACGGCACAGAATGTCTTTCTTTGCCCAGCTGGACTGCGCTGCAGACCGACACCCTGAGTCAGACAAACAAATGTGTGTAATTACCATAGAAGGCAAAAGTGTAAATGCTCTACTAGATTCCGGTAGCATGGTGACACTAGTGAAAGCCAGGTTGGTGAGCCCCGTAAAGCATCTAGGGGAAGGTGTTAGGGTAACCTGTATACATGGGGATACACAGCATTATGCTACCGCTGCAGTGAACATAGTAACACAGTTGGTTCAGTGATATTTACTATGGGATTAATTCCTCGTTTAGGGTTTGATGTAATATTGGGGCGAGATTTCTCTCACTTGTGGGAGCTGTGGGGAACCCAGGTGGTTACACAAGTAAATAGCCCAGACCCAGTAAATAATGTTACAGATGTAGTAAGGGTGGAAGTGTTCCCAGAATATGAAACCTTTCCTTTCTCAAATATGCTGGGTGAGACAGGAAGTGACGAGGGCAGTAGTGGAGCACAGGAGAATGTACCTCCTACTGAAGGAGGAAATGTTGTGGAACCAGCCGATGGGATGGCTGATCTTGAAGTGGGATAATATATATTTGCCTCAGAGCAGTTACAGGACCCCACTCCGCTAAAGGCTATGGAAAATGTCAAAATGGTTGATGGAGAACCCCCTAGAGCTCGATAGTAGATTGTTGTACCCTTACATGGCAATGAATCAAGGGTTATTGTACCAAATGTCAAAAAAGGGTGAAGATATTGTGGAGCAGCTAATTGTACCTAAGGCTTATAGGAGAACAGTTTTGGACTTGGCTCATGGTCCTATAACTGCAGGACATCTGGGGTAGAAAAAAACCTCAGAGAATATTACAGCGGTTTTTCTGGCCAGGGATCCATAAAGATGTATCTGATTATTGCACATCCTGCCCCGAGTGTCAATACCATGCTCCTAGGCCACACTTTAAAAGTCTGCTTGTCCCGTTACCCAATATTGAAGTACCATTTGAGAGGATAGCTATGGATTTGGTGGGTCCTTTACTAAAGTCTGCCCGGGGGCATCAATATATTCTGGTGATATTAGATTATGCTACAATGTACCCGGAGGCGATCCCATTACGTAATACATCAACAAAGGCTATTGCTAGGGAACTCGTACATGTCTTTAGCAGAGTTGTGATACCTAAAGAAATCCTCACTGACCAGGGTAATCCTTTTATGCTGTGCCGCTTGTTTAAGGTCACTCAACTAAGGACCTCTGTGTATCACCCACAGACTGATGGGTTAGTAGAGAGGTTTAATAAAACGTTAAAGCATATTCTAAAGAAGGTAGTGGACAAAGATGAGAAAAATTGGGACTGTTTGTTACCCTACTTGTTACTGGCAGTTAGAGAGGTACCCCAGTCCTCCACGGGGTTCTCACCTTTTGATATGTTGTATGGGAGACACCCTAGGGGGTTACTGGATATCACCAAGGAGACGTGGGAGGGGCAACCTAGTCCCCATAAATCTGTGATTGAATATGTTTCCCAGATGCAAGAAAGAATATCTGCAGTGGTGCCAATCGTAAGAGAGCACCTAGAGCCAGCCCAACTGGCACAACAACGGGTGTATAACCGTAATGCCCAAGTACCCACCTTTACTCCTGGCAACAGGGTGCTTGTTTTAGTGCCTACTGCAGAAAGTAAATTGTTGGCTAAATGGCAAGGACCCTTTGTAATAATGGAGAGTGGAGAAGTTAACTACAAGGTATATCAGCCAGGGAGAAGAAAACCAGAACAAATTTACCATGTAAACCTTATAAAACCTTGGAAAGATAGAGCAGCCCTGTCAGTTACCCCCGGTTACCCCGGCACCTGCTTTACCGCTGGTTCCAGAAGTAGTCGTAGCTAACACCCTCTCAGTTGCCCAACAGAGAGATGCTAAAGAGTTTCTCATAAGAAACAGAGACTTATTTGTGGATGGACCTGGTAAAACAACAGTCATTAATCATGATATAGTCACTGAACCGGGGGTTAAGGTCAATATGAAACCCTATAGAATACCAGAGGCCCAACGGGAGTTAGTGTCGAAGGAAATTAATAAAATGTTAGAATTGGATGTAATTGAAGAATCACATAGTAAATCACAAGTCCTATCGTGCTCATTCCGAAGCCTGATGGGAGTTTACGCTTCTGCAATGACTTTCGTAAATTAAATAATGTGTCTAAATGTTATGCATACCCAATGCCTCGAGTGGACGAGCTT
The DNA here is from genome assembly GCF_038048845.1 of Mixophyes fleayi. Taxonomy (NCBI): domain Eukaryota; kingdom Metazoa; phylum Chordata; class Amphibia; order Anura; family Limnodynastidae; genus Mixophyes; species Mixophyes fleayi. The sequence goes on along the minus strand of NC_134408.1, from coordinate 154,331,596 downwards.
ATTGAAAGTTGGGTGCAGCACGTTATTTAACAACTTTAGACCTAACCAAAGGGTACTGGCAGGTACCACTGACAGACAGAGCCAAAGAGGAGACAGCATTTTCTGCCCCAGAAGGTCTCTTCCAGTATAAGAGGTCACTATTTGGATTACACGGGGCGCCGGACACATTTCAGAGAATGATGGATAAGATACTAAGGCCCCATAGGTGTTATGCTGCAGCCTACCTTGATGAGTTATCCCTAGTCCAGATTGTCAGTCCCATCTGTCCAGGGTTCAAGCAGTGTTGGACTCCATCTGGGAGGCAGGTTTAACAGATAACCCAAAAAAGTGTTATTTAGGAATGGAGGAGGTGAAATATCTGGGGTATACCATTGGTAGAGGTCTGATAAAGCCCGAACTTAATAAAATTGAGGCATTACAAAACTGGCCAAGACCTCTGAACAAGAAACAAGTTAGAGGTTTCCTGGGAATCACAGGTATTCTAGAAGGTTTATTCCCATTGACTGACCTGACTATGGGTAGGAAGTCAGTGATGATTACGTGGAGTCCAGAAGCAGAGAAGGCTTTTCAAGCATTAAAGATAGCATTGTGCACTCAACCGGGTTTAATGACACCTGACTTCAAAAATGAACTTGTGGTGCAGACAGATGATTCAAGTGTAGGGATAGGTGCGGTGTTATCCCAAAGTAAGAATGGTGAGGAGCATCCTATTATTTATTTAAGCTGGAAGTTGAATGTGCATGAAAGAAATTATGCCACTATTGAAAAAGAAACCCTGGCAATTAAATGGGCATTAGAAACATTATATTTTGGCCGGAAGTTTAGGTTAATTACCGACCATACTCCGTTGAAGTGGATGTCTGAAAACAAAGAAACTAACGGCAGAATAACTAGGTGGTTCTTGGCCCTCCAAAATTTAAAATTTTCT